>NW_005187814.1:60784-93121 GCF_000239375.1 Pundamilia nyererei | reverse complement strand
CAGTTGCAGACACACTGGTGGTCCTGTGCTGGCCCATGTGTGGATTACATCTGGCAAACCTGATATGGGCCACCAAAGGGCCATCATTGTTTGCAGTATGTGGGCCATGCGTAAGTTGTGTGCAGCCACGGGCCAGTTGCAGACACACTGCTGGCCCTGTGCTGGGCCAGATGTTAGTCTGATGTGTACTTTAATCAAGTCATGTAATAAAAACATGTGCTGGAACATAATAGTAATAACATCATGAAACTCTGTTCAGACAGTGAATGGGACTGATTCTTTATAGCGTTTTTCTACCCTCCTGGATTATTTAAAGTGCTCTATACAATATGCCATATTCACCCAATCTCTCTAAACTGAGTGCTTCCTAACTACATTCATACTCTTGACATACAGACAGGAGGAACCAGGGATTGAACCACTAACCTTCCGATTAATAGGGGACCTGCGCTACTGCCTGAGCTACAGCCACCCAGTGGTAAACATGAGTAAACCCTCACTAGGTTTGGATAAAGTGTACACTCACAAACCTGCTTTTGAAACATTGGCTACCATAGCAGTATAGTATTGCAATATGACATTTGGATCTTCTAACTAAAATAGGAAAATAGGAACATAAATAGTGCCATCCAGACCTGGCCCACATCTGGTTGACATACACTCTGCCATGACACCAGTCAGTCAGAAGTGCCAGCTTGATGCCAGATCTGGGTCAGACCTGTTTTCTATTAGCCTGGGCCACATAAACCAAACCACAATTGAGCCAGATGTGGCATACCATTACATAGACAGTGCCGTCTATGCCAGGCCTGGCCCATATCTGGATGACACACATCTTATCATGCCAGAAGTCAGAACAGTGCCAGCTTGATACCAGATCGGGGCCATACCTGCTTGCTATGTGGGTAATTGCGTTTTAACACATCTGCAAAGTGCCTGCTACTAGACATCTTTAAAAAATGCTCAATCCATGTTAGCAAGAGTAATTTTTAAATGTGACCTCCTCCCAACCTGTAATGCCTTTTGGTGAGTATGTGGCATTCTCAAGACCTCTGTGCAGCTCTGTGATGTAATTTTGGAGCCTGCTCTCTGCGCTGAGGTGGCATGTGGCTTGTTATTCTGTCTTTGTGCAATATCAAACCAAATGTTATTCAGTGAGAAGTATATTTCCCACGAGGACAGTGAACTAGCCAGCTTATGTTGTGTATGCCTGCCATGGCTACTACTGGACCACGGGAATGTGCACACAGCATTAAAATGAATGCGTTGTTGGCCATTAGGAAGTGTCCACTCACCTCATCCTGCCAAGACTATAACAGTGTGGATTATTATGCTGAGGTTAGGGGGGGGGAGGTCGTGTTAAGTGAAGTTTAGAAGAGCACTGACCAAGCACACTTTTCCCTCAGGCATGTGGTCAAGGGACAATTGAGGGCACACACACGTACGCAAGCGTGCGCGCACACACAAACAGCTTCCTCATGCACACATTCATACCCACAATCTGATTCTGAAATAAACATCTTGCCCCATAATACCCCTGGGCTAGTTGGCCCATTGGCCCATCCTGGTGACCCTTGTTACCATGGTGATTAAATATTGGAAGCCCTCATCTGCAAACATTTAGCTAGTGTCACCCCTAATCTTCCTCATGTCACCCTGCCACTATAACCTACAGGAGATAGCAACACACTACCAAACCAACCAAAACATGCAACCAAAGATCAGCATTGTGCCGCAAAGTTCATCTTCCCCCATCACTATAGACAAGTGCAAAACGTTTAAGAACAATATATGTAAAATGTATTTGCAGAGACAAAGTTAATGTCAAATGTATGGAGGGCCAGGACTGCCAAATTAATTCAATTAAATACATTACTAAATGGTTAAATGTGGCCTTGATTAATTAAAACTGGAAATCAATTATTTATAAAATGTTTTAAATGCAACTCTTTGAGCTTCAAATCATTATTTATAGATTTAATTAATTATTTACATATTTATTTAAATAGTTAATGATATATTTAGTTCGTTCATTTTGGCACTTGTGACCCTCCATACAGGGTGTCTATGGACATTTTATAGTGTCATTTTTGACAGAAACAGTAATTAACAGTAATGTTTTTATTCAGCAACAAAGACATATATCACATATCTATATCAGATTATTTTTTTAGTCATTACATTACCATTGGCTGTCACATTCCACCTCCTAACCTTTGAACTATGACTTCCTCTAGGCCAAACCATCATGAGTGCCATGCCTCAGGTCACTTGATGGCTTACAAAAAAGAGCAGGAGTGTACTATACTTATTAAGAAGTTAGCAAATCTTTTTTTTTTTAAGTAATAATTGTCAAGTTGTATGTGACTACACAATATATTGTGTATTATAAGGTTAACTGATAAATGGTCCTAGGTCCTTTCTGCTCTTTTGTAGCTTTAGTGCAATTTTTTCCCTCAGCCTGGAAAATCTAGTCTCTCAGAGTCAAAAGTATCTGAGCTATAGCAAGCTTTAGCTTTAGCTTTAGCTCATTTGGGTGTTGGTGATTCAGCTGTCTCATTAGCTTTTTAGTTATGAACATTTTTAGTGTGGTTCTTCTACACTTTAGTTTAGTGAACTTTGTATCTTCCTCACTCACAGTGAAAAACTGACTGATACCCACAGCCAAACGTAAGTGTGTGAGGCGCTGTTTATCTGCACCTCTGTGCATGTGTATGTAAAGTACCAATTCATAATCTAACATATGTAAGAATGCCTGACTGGTGGATTTGTGCGTCTCTATTAGTGACACTGTGTATCATGTTTAAAGATGTAAACATAAAAAGGTTTAGATTAGTGTTACAGATTTGGGATAACCTCAGCACAGCTAGCAGCACCAGCTTTGATTTCTTCCATGTTTGTGTCCACATCCTGTTACAGAAACATGCTTGCAGGTGGCAGTTGCTTGCTTATATTTTAGCTTATTCAGACAAATCTGACCTACAGCCAATTCTTTTTTCTACATCAAAGTACCTCAGAACAGTGCTGGTGAGGATAGCTGTCATCTGTTTGCTTTCCCCCTTGCTGGTTTACAGCTTCCATTTACAGATAGAGCAGTGGTACAGCCATCTGTCAGGGCAACAGCCCCAGGTAGTGGGGTGGTGTTAGAACATCTTTGAATCACTAAATGCTGCATTATCATTAATGCAATAGTAATAATTAGAAAAGAAGATTAATTTGAATAATAAAAACTATGAATAATACCTTGACTGACTAATATTTCTGTTGCAAACTAACACAGTTTCTCGCCTGTCTAGAAAAGATTGAACAAAACCACTGGAGGGAGGAGGACATAATGAAAATATTAAGGTATATTACACCTGATGCTACCCTTGCAAACAGTGCCACATGCCAAAAGCAACGTCACATCTGCTAGTGTGCTGTAGTGTTGTTTCAGCCAGACCTCTTGAATGGGCGATCATGAACATATACAGTAAAAGATGATCACTGTGATTCAGTGTAATCATATACTAGAACTCACTAGTCCATGATATGCCTGAATTCAGTGAGTCAAATGCTTTTGTTCAAATGCAGAGGAGATTTAAAAGGAAAGAGAATAACTAGGAAGAAGTATATTGACTGTTAATGACAATAACTACTTTTTCATGGTATCTATTTATGGGATTGATTACCATTTTATTAAATGCGTCAATGTTGTTTTCTACAAACGATCAGCAGGTGATTTTTTTTCCTGCAGTTTTCATTTGTTGTTCAAATTTTACAATGTGAATGAAATGATTTGTGTAGGTAACTCATGTGTACAGCAGAGATGTTCCATCGGGGCAAGCAAGGAAAGCAGTGCTTGCCTGACACTTATAAACAGACACCAACTAAACATACCAAAGTAAAGTGACTGCTCTCCTTTTCTCTCAGTCTTCTGCCATGCCTGTTCCCATGCATCCTTTACTTTACTCCCATCTTTTGGCTGGAGTTGGCTGTTGTCTCTGGAAGCAGGATTAACTCCTCTTGCATAGATAGAGTGACTAAAATCAGTGTGGGTAAGTGGTCTCAAAGTAAGTGGCTGGTGTTTGTCAAGCTAAAAGGCAGCCGCTTCTTCTATTTTTTGTAAATGCATATTGTGAATAAACCTCTGGTCTTTGATGGGAAACTGATGGTAGATTAACATGCTAGACAAGGTGCTGTTGACTGCTTCCACGTCTCTGAGATCAGTTACCATCTGCTTTGTGTGGAAACAGAAGAAGCATTAGCAAGAAAATGAGCACTCACGTTTATCATTTTAACAGATAACTATTCTCTTAATAACCACCTTGGCCAACATTTGTGACTTTTAAAAGCTTGTTTAGCCTGTTAGTAATGAAACCTTTAATGACAGAGAGATGAGCTCCTAACATGTCGAGTTAAAAAAAAAAACAAGAAGTTAAAGAGATGCAGGCTCCACAAACAATTTCAAATTACCAGAGAAATTACTCAATTTCCCAAATGTACAACGCTGTTTTGATACAGCTAGTTATACGCCAACTTAATTTTCCAAAAATATTTGAAGCCTGCTGTTGATATAAACAGTTAACAACATCACACAGTCTATATTAAATATTTTTAATATACTTCTCAAAGATATTTCTGTGTTTCTGACCCAGTTAAAAGCTGTATTTGTTTATGGGTTTGTTTCTTTTTTAGAAACATGTGACTCTCACATTACAGCTACATGGTTTGGGACAGCTACATTACAAACATGTGATGTACTACTGTGGAATAAACAGAATAAAAGGTGTCTACAGCAGTAATAGAAATTATCCATATAACACTGATGTTCTGATTCTGTAGAATAAATACTTTTACTTTTGATACTTTATGTAAAATTTGCCAATAATACATATTTATGCATAGTGAGGTGTTTTCTTTATGCTTTATTGACACTTTTGCTAAAGTAAATGTTGTTCTTGTTTGTTTGTTTTTTAAATTTCACCACTCATCATTGTCAACTAATAGTAGATTTTTAGATTATAAACACATAAGTACATAAGCAATTCTTCCTCAGAAGTACAGAAAGGAGTAGACATCCAGAAAATGGGCAGCAAGAGGCTGTCAGAATTGTATGTTTTAATGAGGTCCAGAGTGGAAGATTGAAGGAAAGTTTGTTTGCTTGTCTGCTTGTTTATATTGGAGGTGGGGGTCCTCGCGGTTTGCCTTCGTGTAGAAGTCACGGCACACCCCTGGTGTACAGGATGATTTATTTGACACTGGAGTTTCCCCCATTGGAGTTTAACTTGGGTTGACGGTGACATCTAGTGGTAAAGATGCAACAACGTCAATTAGATGCTGCACATGCTGTAGTTTCTGAAGATGCCTCGGTTTTTATGTTTTTTGAGCAAGTGCATTTCATGTGTTTGATGCAAAATCATGAAACAAAGTTACTTTTTGTATTGGCCTTATTATTATTTTTTTTTTTAAAAAGCCAAGCCCTATGATGCAAACATGAGCATACCTCCCAAACAGGTTGATCAACAAGTGATTGTTATTTTTGTTACTGCATACGATAAATAGCCTAATATTAACCTAGGTGTATCTACACCTTGCAAAGGCACCATTTAGTTCATTACCTGTTTTGATTACAACAGCGGTGTAACTCATAAACCAAGGGTATAAAGTCTACTGTTATTAACTTTCACTGTGCCCGTGTGAGACTGAGAGCAAGCAATCAGCTGACAGAAACAAGAAACAGTAAAGGGATTTAGAGACATAAGAAACATGAAAGGCTTAAGGAGCTCTCTCTTATGTGTTGCTGTGTATTAAAGAATGGATAGTCCGACGTGTGCTCTCTGCTCTCGTGGACCTGCAGGCACCTGTTTTGTCTTCTTTCACCCTTACCTGCTGTGTGACTCAGATGTGGCTGTCACTTCGGAGACAGGTACTGTGACCTAGAACAACACATAGATCTCTGTTGCATCCATCTTTTTTATTCACTCTGAGATCCTTTGTCTCTGCCCCTTTGTACAACCTCCTCCAATGTCCTCTCTTTGCCAGGCAATGTAAGGTAGAGCACAGGTTAATGAAGATCGCAGTTGGGCAATGAATTATGCATTGGTACCATGTTTGCAGGTAGCCACTGCTAAACACGTGATCAAACTGCACACTGATCTTTCTTTGTTATCATGTATTTGATGAGGTTGACTGCCAGGCATATTATTAAACCATACATTTATTAGGCTTCACATACTGCAGTAAAAAATTCTTCTATTTATTAGAGCACTGGAGGATCAAATCAAAACTACTAAATACCACTGAGTGAAAGAAAGTCATGCTAGCATTTAATTATTGACGTTTCTTTAAAATTGTAGCTATTTTGACATGAAATATTATGTAAAACTTGTTACAAATAACATTAAGGAAGGTTTGGCTGTTTCAGGTGCAAAGCCTTAATTAACATTATTAGTGGCACCTCTGTTTACCTACAATTTTCATGTAGTGAAAGAGGTCTGTTTATGTAGGTGGAGCCATTGTTAACTGCTTTGTGTTTTACTGGGTGGTGCAAGCTATGACCTCTGTACAGAATCTTTTGCAGTAAATGAACTAATGCAGTGCCAAGAAACAGTATTTGCCAGCTTCCTGATGTTTTCCTGTTTTTTGCACATTTTTCACACTTACATTTTTCACGTTATTAAACAAATGTTTATACTGATAAAAAATAATCTTAGTAAACCAAACAAAATGCAGTTTTTCAACCAAGATTCTATTTATTAAGGGAAAAGCTATCTAAGCCATGAACTGACTGTGATAAACTAGATTTTCTGGAAAGCTGAGTTCAGTTTAAGTAGCCACATCCAGGCTTGATTACTGCCAGACCTGTTGAGTCAAGAAATCACTTAAATAGAGCAAGTCAAAGTGAAGTAGGCTAAAAGATTTAGAAATACAGCACTTACTGCCACAATCTTAAGAAGCAGGTGAGAAACAAATTCATTGACGTCCCTCAGTCTAGAAAGGTTTACAAAGCCGTTTTTAAAGCTTTGAGACTCCAGTGAACCACGACGAGAGCCATTATTTAAAAATGGTAAAAACTTGGAACAGTAGTGAACCTTCCCAGGAGTGGTCAACCTACCAAAATTACCCCAAGAGTGCATCGATGACTCATCCAGATCACAAAGAACCCAGAAAAACATCTAAAGAGTTTATGATTCAACAATAAGAAAGAGCGTGGGAAAAAATGGCAACCATGGGAGAGATCCAAAGAGAAAACCACTGCTGACCAAAAAGAAGTCAAAGGCTTGACTCACATTAGCAAAAATCATCTTCATGACTTTTGGGAAAATATTCTGTGGCATTACAAGAAAAAGAGCTGAACTTTTTGGAAGGTTTAGATTTGGTTTCATCTGGTGTAAAACTAACACCGCATTTCATAATAAGAACATAAAACAGTCAACAGTCAATCATAGGGCTGGTAGTGTGATGGTCTGCTGATGCTTTAGGCTTCAACGACTTGCTGTAATTGCATTTACTGGAAACTGTTAATGCTGTTGTTAACTTGATGGTTTATTATTTTCTCTATTTCATAAGGCCTGGTGCGAGATAACAAGAGATAAAAAAAAAAAACATTGGCTGAAAATGACTTACAGTTTGGGTACAGTCTGTCAGAAATTTGTGAACTAATAATTTATTTAGGTCAGCCAATCGTGATTATCGCTGCATGTGGCGTCATCGCCTCCCAGCCAATGGCGTGACCACGTCCAGAAACGGGGCACCCACGACGTAAACCTTGCAAACATGGCGACGCTCCGAAGACAGTACGGAGATTGGAAATACGACCGATTTTAACCAAGAAAATCACCTCCTCTTCGCATGTTACAATGTGGTGGGGTTAGCCAGAGCCGCCGCAACTTACAGCCTTTTAGACGATGTTTGCAGAGGTAAGTTATCTCCCGTGAAAAAGTCTCGCGCGTGTTGGTACAGTAGTTTGTGTCTGACATAGCTAGTTAGCTTGGAGCAGCTAGCGCCTAGCCCCGCAGGTAAACACGGGAGCCGGGAGAGAGGACTGTTCGCTGCCGCTGTGTTTTCACAAAGCATGTCAGCTATAAGTGGCAGTCAGCGCGGGATTACACCGTTAACGCTAAGTTAATACGACGGGCTTAGGATATCCGCACTGTCAACACTGCGCTGGAATTAGCTCGACACAGGCAATGTCGGTAGTCTGCGTTTATATTATGAATGAAGATACTCACAAACGAATTTCTACATTACAACGAATACAGGTGAGCTGGGCGTTAGATTGGCTGACGGCTAGAGAGACTAACTAAGGAAAGTTACATTTTTGTATCGGCGCAGTTGCGGTCCACTGTTGATCAATCTGCATTGGATGCAAACATTTATGTCGATAATAAACGTGTTGCGCTGTTACACCTAGATGCAGACAGTGTGAATGGTGTGGGAAATCAATTTTCAGGCATTAATGACTGATGTCAAGTTGAGATGTAGTGGATAAGCTTGTCAGTCATACGGGCTTCTTCCCTCCTTTCATACACATCTAAACGGCCTAACGCATGCTTGTCTTGAAATATTAATAAAGGCCATTGTTGTTGATCAGTGGTTGCAGAGATTTTTTTTTTACATCTCACGGGATGCCCCCCAGTTTAGCGACCTGAAAGGACAGCTAAAAGAGCAGACTGCCCACCTCATCTGAGCTGCAGGTGAGGTGGGCAGTCACGTGTTACACTTAGTTGGCTTAGTTGCTATTTGGAAATGTTAGTCTCTGGTAACCTTAGTAAGAAATCAATGAAAGATATCGCTTTGTTTTATGTAGTCCTTTGTAGTTCAGTTGCTTCTGTGAGTGAGTGGCCTGTCTACACAACTTGATCAATTCACCTTTGTATATTGAGTTTGATGGGAGTGCACGTGTGCTCGTCCACAGCCACACAGCGTTATCTCTGTGCTTTTTAGCACTTGCTAAACCTCGTTAAGCTCCCTTAATCAAAGCTTGGTAGATATTAAGTCCAGCATGCTGTCACATCAGGCCTGCTAGTGTATCTCCTCTTCCTTCTACGTGCTGTTCAAGTTGTTTCCCTGCCAAAGAGGCTCACAGCTCTCATGAATTAAGCTCTGTTCAGACCTGTCTTTTCATTCAGATGTATGTACAGTGTGTCTAGGTCATGCCGAGACACGACGCAGCTCACATGATTCATCAGATTTGGAGTTGTTAACAGTCATGATTACTGCAGCGCCTCGATAAGGCTTAAGTTCCGTTCCCACCGCATGCTCATTGGTTGTGTGTTACAGTTTCAGTTCTAGTTGGGTTACTGCCAACCTGATGATCGCTACTAGCTGAATACATAATGAGTATAAATAACCAGTTATTGCCTTCCTGGAGCTGCTTCTCACTGGAAGGTGAAAAGTAGCAGCTGGGGACACTGTTTGTGACAGAGGAGGGGTGTGGCTTACTTTACCCTCCCCAGGGTAATAACAGTATCAAACCACAACTCAGGGGAACTAGACAAAACAAGCTGGACCATTTGCTCATTCAGTTTTCAGGGTCATTAGTATGCTGTTATTAATTTGTAATAAAGTTCAAATCCTGGAGAGAAGTGAACTACAACATTTCTTGTCTTCTCTGGAAATTAACATCATTACTACTTCTGCCTTTTTGATCCTAAGGTTAATATAGCAGCTCTTTGCATTTCAGTGGTCCTGGTGGATTAGGCCAGCACGATCAGTCAGACCCATTTACTTTCTCTCTCTCTCAGGCATGATCTCCCACAGGAGAGCTTTAATGGGCCGAGTTAACCTTTCACCTAATGACTACACTACCCAGGGTTTGCAGCTAAGCACTTGAGGACTTACATTGATCACAAAAATAGAAATATCCACCCTTGAGTAGTTCTTCATGCGTGTGTGTGCACGTCCATGGTGGAAAGTTAGGGAAAAAATATTCTCAGACACACTGATAAGAGGCTACGTGTGAATATCTGAATGTGCCTGGAGTCAAGGGCATCCAGAGCGTTCTTCAAAACACACTGCCTCTGTGTGTTTTACTCCTTTTAAATTCTAGATTGTCTTCTACTTCTTTGTAAGTAAATTTGTAAGAAATATTAAAACACAAATATATAGATTCATTTCAAAATATTAAATTGGTTATATTAAAGTTTAGAAAATAAAAATATGTCTTTGTTTGAAGCCTAGTAAAGTCCACAATTATATTTTTGTATTTGATCCTTGGCCAGCATATTCACACAGGTAATGATTCTTATCCCTGAGCATCCTTTCAGGATGATGAAGCAGGTTTTGACAGATGTTTTTAAACATGTCTTCTGAAATTCTCTTTGAAGCCATGCTGTAACATCCAGCCACTTTTTAACAATTTGAAATGCATGAGAGCGGTACTTCAGTGCCCATCTGCATCTGTGATCTCGCCCAGTGCCTTTAATACTGTCACTTTTGTGTTAATGAGTGTCTGTTTAGTGTGTATTGCATAAGGAATTGCCTAGATATTCAGATGTGAGGATCCCTGATGGGCTTGGGTGTTAATCACTGGAACAGATGGTTCATGTTTTAAGCTCTGTGTAAGCTGTAATGACTCACGAGTGTCAGTTATCATCTCTTCTACAGAGCCAAGCCTCCACAGTCTCATCACACAGTCCTACTGATAGCGTGCACATTCACTGCTGCTTACTAGCACCACTGACGTCAAACATATACTTGCATTTCCCTTTTGAACTACATTCAGTCTCTTTCTCAGGAGTCACAGAATTTTAAAGGGTGTAATTGATCAGACTGTATATGCTTCAGTACATCTAAAAACACTCTTTCTCATAAGTGTACACATTACTTACCTTTTGTGTTATTTATTAAAAAACATGTTTAAGATGATTAATAAAATGATTTGCCTAACTAACTGCTGGATGCTGCAGTAAGCACAGCATAGCTTGTGGTTTGCTCTGGTGAGTACAGTTACATATGTCGCTGTTTTGGTCCTATTTTAGTATAGACAAAGCACAACACATTACACTCTGCACCAGCTGGAAGGAAAACACAAATAAATATTATACGTATCTAGGAGCTGAAATGCAAATGAAATGCTTCTAGCTGGCTTCAGTTACGTCTGATGTTGGCTCCGTGTTGACAAGCTGCTGTAGTTTAGTGAAGCCACTTGATAGGGAGGCACCTTCACCAAATACAAAGTCAGTGGAAAGTTGGTTGCCCCTCCACCGTGGGCTAAATTTAGTTGCACTCTGCCTTTATTCAGATGTTAGTCACAAGCATTAGCTTTGCTAACTTTGGACCCGGATCTTGTTTAGCAAAAATCTTTAACAAAATCCATAAGTTACTACTACACCATCACACTTTTAGCGTGTGTGATGGTGATGTATTATAATTGTTCTTTACTACCATCAGGCTGAGGATGTAGATTATGGTAGTAAATATGACTTTGTTGGTTTGGTAAAAAGTTTTCAAACTCTCCTGAAAATGTACCTGCTTGGTTCCCTGTGATGTACGTGTGGGAGGAAATTGAACAACAGTTCAGACTGTTTCTTTGTTTGCACGGCGGTTTAATTTGGATCTCCTTTAAATGATTAAAGGATTCTGGCTGATATGTTATAGTTCTCTTGGTTGTGTTAGATATCAGGACACGTGGATCTGTTTTTGATGGTCACATTTTGTGGCAACCTTTCTGAAAAGCATTCCTCTGTGTTGCTACACTCCTAGTTAAATTGTAATAATGGTTCTCTCTTTTGGCCAGCCCTATTTCTCCTCTCAACCCTGCAATCAGTGACTTTGTTCTCGCCCTTTATGACTTAAGGAAGAGGGTTAGTCTAGCCAGTTTGAACACATTCTGCAGCCTGGACTTCAGTTTATTCATATAAGTTTGAGACATTTTATTATACTCAATGTTCGCAGTTGTTGTTTTCTTTACATCCATATAGATCAAAATTGTGCTTTTTATAATAGAGGCAAGAAATTGAGGAAAAGGTTGGAAATTGTCCTTCCTGTGTTTGTGTAGTCAGTTAAGGTGTTTCAACAATAAGAAAAACTGCAATGTCTTATGCAACGGAGATAGTGAAATTATGTCACCCTTGGTACAAGACAGGGTGAAATATAGGGTGGAGAACTGCATGTACCCAACAGGGTTAGTACACTGCATATAAATGTCCTCTAATACTTCCTGCCTCTCCCATAACCACATTTGTAAACAAAGTGACAGGCAGGTATGCAGCATTTATTCCAAGGCACTCTCAAAGATCCTGCTGTTCTGTTAATGTGACCCATATGTCTTGGCCTGCACACTGTCAGTGTCTGTCTAGTTGACTCTGATGAGTAAGCAACATCAGGGTCAGAAGGTCCTCAATGACAGCCATCAGCCTCAGGTTTTAATTTATCCTATTTACTGTGAAACTAGCCTCAGCTGATGTGGTGAGGAGGGACGTCACAAGTTCACCTCAAGTCAGATTTACTTATGTAACACTATTCGTGCGCATATGCGGTCCAAAGTGCTTCAGAGTAAGACTTTAAAAATGCCTTGCTTTAAGATCTGAACCAGTACTAGTGAAGTTATTGTTTCAAATTGCCCATTATCAGCTTTTTCAAACCTGATCCAACTGAGAGGCTGTGTTTGTTCTAGTTTTATCTGCTCCAGTTCTGGACCAGGACAAACAATTATGGCCAGTTTTAATAAAGACGTTCATGCTGACAAGGTCAAGTCAGCAAGCAAACCCATCTGAACAATAGCAACCAGTATTAGACTACTTAAATTCATAATCTATAAATTCAGAGATATTGTATGAAGTAAGTGGGCATTGCATTCTAAAATGTACATATTTCACATTTTTTTAACATGAAAAACATTCATAAACATATTGGGCTCTGTAGTAGACAAAAAAGAGAGTTGTACATTGTACTCCTCACTGAGCATTCCTGCGTCTAGGAACTTTGCTTTGAATGAAAAGAAGCTTCATAGTTGTCTTTAAACCTATCATGACTCAGATGTTAGGATACCTGTCCCTTTCTTCTTCTTCTTCAGGCCTGTCCCTGTGGGGACACCACAGCAGATAATCTGCTTCCATCTCACCCTATCCTCAGCATCCTTTTTAGTCACACCAAACCTTTGCATGTCCTCCTTTACTGCATGCAGGAATCTTCTTCTTTTCCTCCCGCTTGGCAGCTCTGTATAAAATTTTAGCATGTTCAACTCTGCCACCTGCAGTTCGGTCTCCTGTCTGTTTTTTTCAGTGCAGCCATCTCCAAGTCGTACATCATAGCAGGTTTTTATGACATCGCTGATGTCATAAAATTCACTGGCTCTTTCCTTTTTCTTTTTAATTTATTAATTTAATTTATTAACTTATTTTTAATTAGAGTTCTGCCATACAAACAAAAATGTCAGGCTGAAGTTTGAAATATCCTCCTGTTTCCTCTAATTACCTCGTAAGTACACCTTGCAATAATGTGTGTGCACTTACCTGTGTGCTCTGGGGCTGCATGTGCGACATCAAACTATAGCGAGACAGATTAAATTTATTATGAATGATATTGAGTAATGCATCAGTGGGGAAAAAATACCTCTCTATTGCCTATAGCTCTGACCATTGTTGGTCCTTAACGTCATAATCTGTCAATGCATCACAGCAGCTCCTCCACAGTAGCTTGAAGCTTGATTTATAGTCTTGAACTCCTCCATCGAGCCAATATTGCAGTGGGCAATGTGCTGGTGTTTGTGTATTCTTCTGCTATTACAATTGTCACAAAGGTAATGAATATTGTGCGGTTTGTTTTGTTGTCGTTGTTTTAAAACTGAAATGCATAAAACTGGTGACACCAGTGCTAATTAAGTTAATAAACAGATTGGTGCCTCACGGTCTTCATGGGCGGTGGCTGTAGCTCAGGTGGTAGAGCAGGTCTTCTGCTAATCGGAAGGTTGGTGTTCATGCAGCCTGCATTTGTTTGCATGGCACAATATGCTTGGGCAAGATACTAACCCCAAGTTGCTCTCCAATGTGTCTGTCAGAGAATGAATGTGCGTGAATGAAAGCACTTACATAGAAAGAGCATAGAAAAAAGTGATTGTGTGAATTGGTAAATGAGTCAATTAGTAAAGTGCTATGATGAGTAGAATAGTGTAATATAAGAACCAGTCCATTTACCGTAGATATAGCATATTTTTACTCCTAAATTATAATGGTAACAAAATGTGTAACTGGATATTATTGAAAGACCTAACATAGCTTTCATATGTGTACTTTTCACATCAGGCTACAGTGTAGAGTGTACATTTAAGCCAGTACTGTAAATTGAGGTTCATTAATTCAAACATGTTCACTCCTCTTTTATCATCATTTATCTAGATCACCAATTCTGTTCATAGTTGTTATGGCGTAGTCAAGTGGCGGAGGATTTCCACTTGGGTGGTCTCAGAATCTCGTCTCTGCTTTTCGTAAATGATGTGATTCTGTTGGCTTTATCAAGTGGTGGCCTCCAGCTCGCACTGGAGCAATTTACAGCTGAGTGTGAAGCACCGGGAGTGAGAATCGGCACCTCCAAGTCTGAGGCCCTGGGGCAGACCTAGAACACGCTGGAGAGATTATGTCTCTCGGGTGGCCCCCAAGCACTTTGGTGTTCCCCAGATAAACTGAAGGTCTAGGCTTCTGTGCTTGGACTGCTGCCCCCAGAACCAGGCCTTGGATGAACTGAAGAAGATGGATGTTTGGATAGCTAAGTTATCTTTTAGCGTTAAGCAAGAAAACTGTGCATTTGCATGTCTGTGGAGCCACAGATTACTCTTCATTATGCTTTTCATTTGTCCATATGCCTTAATAGTATTTGGCACTAATTAGTAGGGCTGTGTGATATGACCAAAACTCTATATAAGACATCTGTCGTCCGATAACAATATAAATCACAAAGTTTTAACATTTTTTGTAAATTCTGTGAATATCGGGCAGCTCGACTTGCATGAAATGTTTCCAGCTGGGCGTCGTGTACCTGGAGCAGAGTGTTTTAACCGATGCATTAAAGGATGCTGATAGGTTTGTAGCTTGAACCTATTCGCTGGAACGTTGAAGACAATATAATTACACAGCAAGCAAGACACGAAGTAGGCAAAGTTCTTCATGTTTCTCGTGCACGGGAGAGAACTGGACAAACGCCGTTCCTTCGCTTGACCCCAGTTGCTCTCGACCGTTCCCCCGTAACACTGCTCTTTTATTGAGGTTACATAAATATGCATAGGTTCATTAACATATGACGTCTACATACAAACAAAGAGTACCGTGTGTGTGTGTGGGGGGGGGGTCAGAGTGTGACCCCATAAATAACTTCCCTAAACCTGCTGGTCTGGAAGTCCAGCAGTTCATCTAAACAAAAGGCACTTAGCCTAAAACAAATATAGCCACGTTTATCCTACCATAAAACAATAAGACAAGGTACGACCTCTCCCCATGCTCCCAGGATGTAGGTGTGCACACAAAGTTTGCAGACTGTTAGGGGTTTGATCTTTACTAATCTAAAACTAATTATAAAACTCTAAGCATACATAAGTAAATATTTCTAAGCATAAATGACAATCAACAATACAAAACCTAACAGATGCATTTTTAGACATAAGTTGTAACGGCTGCCGTTTTCTTTGTGAGTATTTATTACACAGCGTAAAAGCCTGTTCTAACGTTTGAATCCAAGGTTTATTTTTCAGCACCTGACGGCTCTTTTTTGCTTCTCATCCGTAAATACTCTGCATACTCTTTCACGGGATTCAGTTTATTTTTGAAAAGTCTCATCAAGATCTTGAGCTTTATTGTGAAAGGTTTATGTGGAACATAAACAAGCAGACACGCGATGGTTTTACCGTCGTTGCTAACGACAATGCATAAAAACAGGCGCTTGTCTGTCCGTAGTGTGTTTATCTGAAATATGAGCGAAAGAGAGAACTTTAAGAAATTAATATAGCCACTACAGTGACAATCAAAACGATGAAAAACATTGCCGTAAACGTTTATTTTGCAACACCACGAAACAAACGATAGCATAAAATGAAACGATAGATGTTTTTATATCGTCATCCCATATATATCGTTATATCGAACAGCCCTACTAATTAGTCTAGCTCTGTATCTACACAGTAAACTGACTGGCCTCTGTTTATGGATGTGACACTGTTGGCAGCTAGTCTAATGTGTGTCATCCGACTGGTGGCAGTCGACTGTAACAGTGAGAACAATGTCTCAGTGTCCAAAGGAAGCTCTGTGTGCTCCTCTCTGGCTCCGTCACAGGATTTGTTTATCTAAGGAACTCTAACATGAATGTAAGGCAGCCGAAGATCATCACCACTGATCGTGATGCCTGTCAGTGACTCTATCTGATGGCGTCAAAGTGAGAACATTTTTGAAGGCTTCCTTGAACATTTAAGGATCCTTGTATAAGCAGGTGTAACTCATAACAACACATTCACAGCTATTTTCTAAGGTGCCGCGGCCTGGTTTAATATGTGCAGCAGACCCCTCCTGAGGTTTCATACCTGCTATCATGACCTTAAGCATACACTTAGGGGACATAACTTATCAGTATAGCTTGTGTTTTCATTTGTTTTGTTTTTTAAAAAGCTTCTTCTGTACCTGTTAATATGATAAGGCTAAAAAAGGAGATACTCAAGTAACTATGGGCTAAAGTTGGAGCTGGAAAAGGGTTGAAACGAGCTCTGTTTCCTGTACTGACAACAACAGGAACACCATAGGATGTGATTGTACAGGATTATACACACACACAGTTTCTGTCTGACACTCTTTTATGTAATGTCTTCCTGCGCAGACATCTCCCTCCCCTCTGCTCTGTGGAGGACCATTGATGGTCATTATATGTGTTTATAGAATATTATCATCAGTCTAGCTGAGTATGGGGTGAATTGAATTGTGTATTGAGTATGTGTTTTTTTTTGTCTTGTGTGTTTCAGGCCAGTCTGTCCATCTGGGGATGGGGGGGTCTTGGAGTTGTGCTGTTCCTTGTCACTTTTGGACCCTTTGCCATATTCTACCTGGCCTTTTATATCTTCTGCTTCATTGGAGGGTGAGCAGTGAGACGTTTGAAGCCAATCTAACCTCTTTAAGCTTCACAGTTAACCACAACACATCAGGAGCTTGGCTCATAAGTTTTTTGCTGATTTCTAAATTACATTTCTGTTTTGCAGGGGCTTTGCGGTCACTTTGCTTTATGGAAAGATTAACTCGGAGAAACACCTGGAAAAGTGCGAGCACTCGTACTTACCACCCACACAAATTGGTATACTGAAGGTAAAATACACGCACTTCGACCTCGCCTGCACAAACAGATGACCCGGCCTGCCAGATGGACTGCCTGACGGAGGTCACTAAAGTTTTCTCTGATTACTTTACTCCTGTCTCACTGTGGGTTATGTTTTGTCTCTTTCAGACGTTGGATGAGATGAAGCTGGAGATGAAGCCTATAAAAATTGACAGAAGACTCACAGGCTCGAGTTTCATAGATGAACCACTACAGCAGGTGTGTGTTTGTGATAGGTCTTGTGATTCCCTGTACATGTGTTTCATAGGTAGGGAAGCATAGATGACCAGTTTTATCGTATGGCATACAACACATGGCCAAAGCTCTGTGTCAGTACTAATTGTATTCATTTCTTTATAAGCACACCTTGCCCCTTTCATCATGTCACTACCACAGCAAGTGCATGTTTACATTTTATAAGATGATTAGCTAATAATTTGCAAGAAATTGGTTGAGTTTTGATAAGTATTATTTTCTAAATTCAAAATTTTATATTACTTGTAATGCCTTGATAGCACTGCCTTTAAAGGAGCTGGGTCTAACTTCAGAAAATGACACTCATGATCATTAAAGCTTCTTTTCCGCTAGCATCTACTCAACACTGCTGGACTTTGCTCTACTCAGTTTTGGTTATTTTCTATTAAATTTGAGTACCACCTCAATGTAGGTAGAGTTGTTACAGCAAGGTGGCCCAAACATCCTGCGATGTCATTTGATAATTACACAAAAACGGAACACATGAAGATGTTATACGTGCTGCTCGGTGTATGGCTTTTTGTCAGACTTCCTAAAATTAGAGAGCCAAGGAGGCGGCATGCATGTCCATATTCCTCAGTGCCAGGTTTGATTCTTGTGAAGGAGTCATGATTCATGCAGTGACGCCACTCCATTCAGTCTGTTGATGTCACATTTTTGGCTCAGCTCATTACATTAATGTCTCCAGCCCACTAAAAAAAGGGCCTATTATTACCTTAATGAGACTAAGTGTCAAAAATCATTATAAGGAATTACATACAAATTAGCCCAAAGGCAGTTACAGGAAACTGAAAGAATTATGGTAGAACACCTTTTTTTTACTTGTGTAACATTCAGACATTTACAATAAAAAGTTTTAGCTAATGTGGGTTTAAGAGAGGTTTAATCACTGCCCACCCAGCTAAGAGTGGGCAGTGCACTTGTGATAATGGGACAGCAGCTACAGGGAGAAGCTTAGAGAAGGTCCCTGCCTGACAAATGCTAATACTCCAGACTTTTTGGATTCCGGCTCCTTTAAATCTCTGTCTGACCCATCAGCTCAGCTGGCCCAGGTCAGTGACTTAATGGCATCAGAGAGAAGTACTGGCTGTCAAACACTGCATGACCCAGTAACGTCTGCATTTCAGGTGTTTTCTTCTGTGAGCTCTGTGTCTTTCTTGTGATGTATTGTTTTGTCAGAGCAAAATTCATTTTTCCAACATGCCAAAAGCAGGAAAATGTGACATGATTCAATTATAAAATGACTTAATTAAATTATTTTGTGTACCAGTGTCGTGCTTTGTAATAGAAACCATGTTGGTGGTACATGCTTGCAGAGGCATTCTTCACATTAAGCAGAACGAAGCTCCTCCGGTGTTGTTAAATGTTTATTTTCTGGCACAGCTTGCAATGTTTTGTCTTTTTCCCCCCAGTTTTTTTATAAAAATCCTTACATCTGTCACACAGCGACTTTTTCACAGTGAGATTCTTTTTATTGTTTTATTAGACAACTAGTCTGACATCATTGGAAACTCTGTACGATTACACCAAAGCTCTTTGTGTAATTTGTCCTTTGTAAACTGTGGACATTGCAGACATGTGAGACATGTGATGCAACAGTGTTTGTACTGCTTTTTTTTTTTTTTTTTTTTTTTTTTTAACTCATCTTGACACATTTGCAAGTTGATCGTCTAACTGATGGTTCCTATGCAAGCATTGCAGAATGGAAAGAACGACTTTGTGGCTTGTGTTTATTAGTCAGTTTCTCTTTCCATGCCGCTCTGTGATTACCACACTTGCAGCAGAAAACTTTTTAGCACGTCCTCAGCAAAGCGGTGTGGCCGGCAGAGTTAAGTGCAGACACAGCAGTTAGTGCCAGTCAGATGACGCTAACGGCTCTAGCATGGCATCTCTCCTCTCCCCTCGCCCGTTTCTAGGAATTCTCATTTATCTTTTCAGTTCCATGTGAACCTTGAGATCTTGCACAGAGAAATGTAAAGTCGCACAATGCTGCATCTTGCGCCCTGAAATAAATGTGTGGTCACTATTTTCTGACACATTGTCTGGGCATTTTTTTCCCTCTCGTATGTGCTCACATAAGCACTTTTTTTCATTAGTCACAGCTCCCTCTCATCCTGTATTGCACTGATTCATATTGTAGCTTGAGCTGATGGGACTTCCACACCCTTTCATTTTAAAACCTGTAACTTTTTACGTGGTTTATACTTGGCATCCACAGCTCCAGTCAGAAACATTGCTGGTGTAGTTTTAGTTAGAAAAGTCCTGGTTTGTGTTTTATTGCAGAATTGGTGTCCTTTTTTTTTTTTTTTTTGTAAATGATTTTGCAGACAATCGTGTCATCAAGGAATTTTAGTGTTTGATCTTATCGGTCAGGTTGAGGTTTGGACTTTCTCTGACTTTCTGTCCTGTTGCATGACCCAGTTTGATCCAGGCTTAAGTGGCTTAGTTGTTGGACAGATGACACCTTTAACCAGAATACTTGGGCATGCAGAGGAGTTCACGGTCGACTTAGTGGCTGCAAAACAAGCCAATATCATCACCCCTCCACCACTGTGCTGACTTGTTGGTATGAAGTGTTTGTGCTGATTTGCTGTATTTGGTTTTCGGGGCCAAATGTCTCCACTTTGGTCTGGGCTGTTCAAAGCACATTGTTCCAGAAGTCTTGTGGTTTGTTCAGATGCAACTTTGCAAGCCTAAGCCTTGCTGCCTCACATGGCACTTGATTAGCAGCACCTGGGTGTTACTGACCCTCAATAGCTATGAAAGCAGTAAAGTTGTACTTAGTTTTTGGCAGCTGTGAAAATTACCTTTTGCACATGACTGCTTGTTCCCTTTACTGTAGCAATATATACAGTTATTCACATTGCAGTCGCTCCCAATCTCTTTTATACCACCAAAGCCCTGTTTTCTACCAACTGAGGGGGTAATGTGGTCTGTTTGAGTTCAAGTGGCATAGATATTGTCATCAAAGGGTGAATAAAACTGTATCTGTATCCATGTACTCCCATCTGTGCATCCTTAAGAGAGTATAATCCCGAGCCCTATACTTACAGTAACACTTTCATCTCATTGTTGAATTAAACAAAGAAGTCTTCAGTCTTCCATTAATGTTGTGTCTCTGTAATGTTTTGCACAAACAGCCAGCCCTCTGCTTCCTGTTTACTCAGCTCCTGTGTAATTGAGCTGTCGTGAGATTTCTGCTTACCGGCAGTTTATCGGTGGAGATTATTTCAGAAAATGTGATTAAAATGGTCACCTTGGCATTTTGACTTTTAATCACTGTTCTTATCTACTTCCATGTTTGTTCGATGAATCAGAGGGTTATCCAGGTTTGTGTTGACAATTCAGTCAGATCCCTCTCTCTAGTTCTCACTTCACTCAGTCTGAATTGTCTTTACAGAATTTTGCCTAACTCCTCACTTTGCCTTATGTCTCTTTAGGTGATCCAGTTTGCACTGAGAGACTACATCCAATACTGGTACTACACCCTGAGTGAAGATGAGTCCTTCTTACTAGAGATCAGACAGACGCTGCAAAATGCCCTTGTCCAGTTCTCCACACGGTACAACACACACACACACACACACACACACACACACACACATTCAAACGCATTATATGTCTAATATATTTAGTAAAAAATCAAGCAATCTATATTTTGTGTATATTTGTATGCAAAGGTCCAAAGAGGTGGACTGGCAGCCTTACTTCACCACTCGCCTGGTGGACGACTTTGCCACACATTTACGTGTTTTCAGAAAAGCCCAGGATCGCCTCGGTGACAGAGAAGACAAACTAAGTACGTGCATACATCACACTCCCTGCAGTTATTAACGTGTTTGCCATGTCTTGAGAGCTGTTTTTAAGAATAGTGACGACTGTAACTAAATAGTGATTTCTGAACAGGGGACATAACAGATGATCTGATGGAGTCTTTCTTTGAGGCTGAGGTGGAGATGGAAAGGAAGATTTGTCGAGATGTTGTGTGCACCTCACACAAAGATGAAGAAGGTAAACACGCCTCTGTTTCTGGCCTTACATTTCACAGTTATGAGGAACTTTTTTGTTCTAGCTTGTAACCCTGTTCTGCATGTGTGTGTCAGGGTTTCTTCGGGACTTGTGTGAATTGCTTCTGTACCTGTTACTACCTCCTGGAGACTTCCACAATAAGAATATGAGATACTTCCTAAGGGTGAGTGCATGAAAAAAAACTAGTGTGAGGTGCAAATAAGAGATAAAAAAATGCATATGTATGCCATTAACCAGTGTTTGTGTGTTCATCACAAAAAAAAGCCACATGCCAAATGCTGCCATGTTGGTTGCCAGGCCGCCACGGCATCCCCCTGAATGTGCTGTGCAGTGACATGTTTGTAGTGTAAATTACAGCGAGCATGCCTGGAAATACACTGTGGTGTGTTTTTTAGGAGGTGCTAGCGCGTGGTGTGCTGCTTCCTTTGATCAACCAGCTGAGTGACCCAGACTACATCAACCAGTTTGTCATATGGATGGTGAGGTTTAACACCACCCCAAACTGTCCAAGAAACAGTTTAATTTAAGGGTTGGGAGACCAAATGAGATTTGGTGCTGGTGTTTGTAGCTGTATGTCCTGTTTTATGTGTAGATCCGGGATAACAGCTGTAACTATGAAGCCTTCATGAACATCCTGAAGTTAACAGATAAGCCTGCTGAGCTGGAGGCCGTTAGAGACAAGGTGCTGGAGGAGCTGCAGTTTCTCCGCTCCCTGGACACTGCTGGAGACGGTGGGCGCTCGCTTTTTTCTTTCCATTTGCATCAGACACACACACTCAAAACTGATTGTTTTCATTCACTAACTACAGAATGTTAATTGAAACAGCACACTGCTTTCCTCTTCTGCCCTGATGGCTTTTTGTTTCTCTGTCCTTCAGACATTAATGTGATCAAGAACCAGATCAACAGTCTTCTGTTTGTGAAGAAGGTGTGTGAGACCAGGATCCAGAGACTGCAGTCTGGCAAGGTGAGAAACTGCAGGGGAGTAAACATGCATCGCACAGCCTTGTCTGCACAGCTGTCAGCTGGTTTTGCTCAAAGTCTGCGTTGGTTATGTTAATGCTTTGCTCTCTTCTTCTTTACTTATTCGGTTCCTGTGTTGTGTAGGAGGTTGATGCCTTTAAGCTGGCAGCCAACTTTGGAAAGCTGTGTGTCATCCCGCTGGATCACATCCTCGTCCACAACATAGCCCTGCAGTTCTTCATGGGTAAGTGCATCAACACCTCACGTATCACATAGACGCCAAAGGTCACTGTAGTTATAACTCTGAACTTTTCTGTTAATCATATGTTTTTTAAAGCCCTAACGCATGAATGTTAGGGCTTTAGTGTAGGACTCCAGCCTCTGTTTTTTTTTTTTAGACATGCTCTTTTGCTGTCGCTTATGTCGGTGTGAGAATCTTTAAAGGTTGGAGAATTACGATTAGCCTAAACATAATGACAAAAACAATACAATACAATACAACTTTATTTATAGAGCACATTTAAAAACCAACGATATACCAAAGTGCTTCACATAAAAGAAAATAAAACATAAATACTATAAGACCATAACAAAGTACCAAATGTGCTAACAGGTCAATGTCACTAACACACAAGAATAGCATAAAATGCATATCAAGTAAAAACATGTTAAAAGCACAAAGCCATAAAAGATATGTATAAAAGGGAAAATAGAGTAAGTGTAGGAATCAGATACAGGCATTAACGAGCAGGAAAGGCAAGGTTAAATAAAAAGGTTTTTAACCATGATTTCAATGATTGGATAGAATCGGATGCGCGGATGGCAATAGGAAGGTTATTCCACAAATCGGGTGCAGCCAAGGCAAATGCACGGTCACCTCGGTTCTGACATAAATGGTAGTAACCAGACCGAAAAGCAGCGCACATTTCAGTGCTTTATTTCGGTGCTTTTTTTTTTCCTGAGATGTCATACACTTTGGATTCTAGCCAATCATTTTACCTTTCCAAGGATAGTAGGCAGGTCCAGGTACGTATGTTCCTTTAGAGCAGAGCTACAGATTAAAAATGCCCAAGGCGAAGCGGTCAAAAGTCTGGCTGTACTTCACAGCAAAAGATGCAAACTCAGCAGCCTGCAACAAGTGCTTTAAGATGTTACCTCCTTTGCACAGTATCACCTGGAATCTGATGAAACACCTGGCGACGCATAGCGTTTTTTTAAAAGCCGAGAAATGCACCGTATTTGATAGCTTGCTGCAAGACCTCACACCGAGTGCGGGTGTGGTGCCTGTTATCGGACCCGGAGTTAGCAACATCCCCCAAAAACCCGAAGAGGAGAGTCCTGGCCCCTAGCCCTGCCAGTGTAACAGAAATGATGATGGCAGCAGCAGCCGTTCTTCTCTGCGTGAGTAGCTTAATGTTGTTCGTGTGTAATTTACGTTGAGTAGGCTAACCACGTTATTACATTAATGCATGTAAGGTGAACTAGCAAACATCATCATAGCTACATGCGGCTGTCTTCTTGTTTGATGGCAGATACTCCCTTCACCCTGGCCAAAAAGGCTAAAATGACCAAAGAAAAAGTGGAAAACAGTTAAACGAGAGGTTTTTGGACAAAGTTTGTGTTTTTTCCATTGTTTAAGCACTGCTTCCAGCCAAGAGTGATACCATATATGCCCCATAGCTGCAGAAAAGGCTAACATTGTTATCTTTTTACAAAAAAACAGCTGAACATGAGAGGTTTTTGGACAAAGTTTGTGTTCTCCATTCTTTAAGCACCGGTTTGAGCACCGTTTAAGCACCGGCACCGTTTCAAAAGTAGCGGTTTGGCACCGGTATCAGATAAAACCTAAACGATACCCATCCCTACTCTAGACTTCAGCTGAGATCTTGGCTGCACCAAGAAACAACAACAAAAGCATGCTAACGTTTACGCTGCCTAAAATGTTTTAATTTGTGACACAGCATAGGAAAAGTCAGAATGAAAATCCCACCTGTGCACAAAAACAGCCAAGCAATGCTGCAATTCTAAAAAGTTGGACTTTCCAATATCTCCAATATCATAACTTCACCGTCTCCAAATATCTCTTAGAACTGTCTGACAATTGATCAGTGTCCGATCCATAAACTGTCAATAAATCACTCGCCTTTTTTGCCCCAAATGCTCAATCAGCAAACACTCAGCTGTGAGTAATCTAGAAATTTTGAGGGAAAGACATTTTGTGCTATAGCTTGGTTTTCAAATGCCGTGTAACATTTTTGTACATAGATCAAAGCAAAACTCAAAACTAAACAAGTAGAAGTTTGATATCATAACTTGATCTTTAGGAACGAGGCTGCCAGAAACCAGAGGCTGCCAAAAATACGGAGTATAAAATTTACTGGCCGTGATTGCCGTGTATGTATGTGTAGCCAGAGACTTAATCATAAGCAGACACCTGTGAGTACATCATATGATTTAGGAGACTAAATGCTGTCTGTGTGTTGACCCAGACTTCATGCAGGCAGCGGGGGCCCAGGCCGAGCTGTTCTTCTGGCTCACAGTGGAGGGATACAGGGTGACGGCGCAGCAGCAGCTGGAGGCCATGCAGAGCTGGCAGAAGGACGGCAAGAAGCAGCCTAGTGACACTAAAGGGCTGCTGAAGGCAGCTGCACTGGGTGTCTATGAACAATACCTCTCTGACAAGGTAGCTGAAAATGTCATGCATCCACAGCCTCCTCCGATATTTTAAGCCAGACTCATTTCAGCTATATTTTACACAGTGTCTGAACTTCTCTTTTAGAAACAGGGACGTTTATTTATAGATAAATTTAAAGAGCTGTCTTTCATTTCTGTAGTTATAAATGTGAAAAGTTAACCTCTTTGCTCTGTCTGCTCTAACAGGCGTCCCCCAGGGTGCAGGTGGACGAGGCATCACTAACAAGGCTTGGGGAGAAGCTACGGAAAGACGACCCCACGCCAGAGATATTTGATGAAATCCAGAGAAAGGTTCCCCCCTCCCTTTGTTTTTGTTTTTTTTTCCTGCTTGTGCTGCATTTTCCCCCCCAGTCTAACAAATACTACTGCTTGTACTTTACAACAGGTGTATGACATGATGCTACGCGATGAGCGGTATTACCCGTCCTTCAAGCAGAGCCCTCTCTATGTCCGCATGCTTGCAGAGCTGGACATGTTGAAAGAGCCAAGCTACCGAGGGTCTGACGATGGTGATGGAGAGTCCTTTAATGGTTCTCCAACAGGAAGCATAAACCTAGTGAGTCCTTTTCATTTAATATTTATGGGTTATCTGTCTGTGCTGTTTATTATTATTAGTTTATGATGATTTGTTTCCTGTGATTTCAGTCTTTGGATGACTTGCCCAATTCCTGCCATGATGAATCTATGCACCTTCATGCCTTCATCTCTGACACAGGTACGCCAACCGAGTGGTTTAGTTTTATATTCTTCTAACATGTTGAATTGTGTGTGTGTGATTTTTCTTTTGGATATTGGGTATCTGTTACTTCCTTTTAGTCCTTCCCTGCATGTTTTCTATCAGCATTTCACCTCTAAGCTCGTTTCATCTGCATGTGCCTGCTGTTTCGTGCCACATTGTTCCAGTATTCTTTATTTCTATCACTCCATTACCTTCACTACTTTTCTGTTTTTCCTTTTTCCCTCCTCCCTCCCTCCCTCCCTCCCTCCCTCACCTTTCCTGCCATTCTATTACACTTTTCCTCCCTTTTATCCCATTCATACACACTTTTCCCCTTTGCTTGCTCTTTTACTGCCCTATATTACACCTGCAACACTTCCCTTTTGCCCACTTCCTGTCTTTCCGCTGCTCTTTTCAACCCATCCCCCATTTTCCGATTCCCTATTTTGGATGTATTACCGGATCGGGTAGCTGATGCTTGTCTCCCCGGCTTCTGGGGTGCTGCAGGGGTGTGCAATGACCACGGTAAGACCTACGCACTGTACACCATCACTGTGGTTAGACGCAACCAAGATGGCAGTGAGGATGCCTGGAAGACCTACCGCCGCTACTCAGACTTCCATGACTTCCATATGAGAATCACTGAACAGGTGTGTGTGGGACTTAACTCTATTACACCACTTTTACACGGTTTAAAGTAAAAAACAAAGGCCGGT
The DNA here is from genome assembly GCF_000239375.1 of Pundamilia nyererei. Taxonomy (NCBI): domain Eukaryota; kingdom Metazoa; phylum Chordata; class Actinopteri; order Cichliformes; family Cichlidae; genus Pundamilia; species Pundamilia nyererei. The sequence goes on along the minus strand of NW_005187814.1, from coordinate 66,478 downwards.
GGTGGCTGGTGGCTGACGTGACTATATCGCAATGACGGCACAAGAGAAAAAAATGTTGGAGGCAAGTTTGTGAGCCTAAACGTCAGACTCACTGGAATTACTTATGGACACACTGACCTCATTATTTCTATCATAGAAACTTTGGCCTGGCATCCAACATTGTTACAATAAATGTAAACCTGACAGAAAATAAGGGAAAGTGATCAGCAGCATTTTCTTCTTCTGAGTCTCAGTTTGTAATCTTGCTCTGCTTTAGTTTGAGAACCTGGCATCAATCCTCAAGCTGCCAGGAAAGAAGACCTTCAATAACATGGACAGAGACTTCTTGGAGAAGAGAAAAAAAGACCTCAATGCTTACCTACAGGTAATGTTGTTATGTGATAGTTTATATATGTTATTCTTTTTTATTGTCATGCATTTTTCCTTCCATTAATAGTTCTTGGTGCGCATTTGTTGCAGTTGCTGCTGAACCCAGAGATGGTGAAGGCCTGCCCAACTCTGATCCCTTACGTGTATGACTTCCTAGAGAACAAGGCCTATAGCAAGGGCAAAGGAGAGTTTGCACGGAAGGTATTTCCTTTTCTCAAATGCAAATACCTGTTTAACTGTTGTGCAGTTTTTTTTTTGTTTTTTATTTTAATTACTACATATATTATAGTAGATGTTATATGTAGATATTGTGTTATAACGTTTTAGTATGTTGGAGAATCATTCATTACTGATCAGCTGTTTATTCACCATGTGACTGGCATTTTGTCTATAAGGTACATTTTCTGCTTTTGTTTTATTCCCCCATCAGATAGACACATTTGTGAACCCTCTGCGGAGCTCCATGAGAAACGTGTCCAATGCAGTAAAAGCCTTCCCAGACAGTTTAGCAGAGGGAGTGACCAAAGTCTCCGATAACATGGGCCGCATGTCAGAAAAACTGGGTCAGGATATCAAACAATCCATACTGAAGGTAGAACCGTTTAATACTGCAAGTGTTTTGAGTTAACGTCGTGAAGCACGGGCTTCGCTTGATCCTCTGTAGTCGTTAATCTAACCTCTGATTTTCCCAGGTGCCTCCAATCCTCCCCAAGTCTGAAATCGACCCTGAGCACTGTCGAGTCTCTGCTCAGCTCGATGACAATGTGAGCAAAGTCCTTCCAAAGTTTTCTTGAAATGCCTCAGAGTACAAACATCGGCTCATCAGTTAAATGTGATGAGAAACTGCTTAAAAAGTTCCCACTAAAATGAGGATTTGAAAAGCTTTTATCCTTCTGCCATTATCTTTGCTGTTAGGAATAACCCTGTAGATTTTAATTCAGCATTCTTTGTGTTGACATGTCTCTGCAAAAGTCTCTGATGTGAGTCAGTGTGCTGCTGTTTCATTCCTTTAACCGTGCTTTAAATTAAACTGCTTCCAGGTGGATGATAATATCCCACTCCGGGTAATGCTGCTGCTGATGGACGAGGTGTTTGATCTCAAAGAGAAGAACCAGTGGCTGCGCAGGAATATTAAGAACCTTCTGCAGCAACTCATCAGGGCCACATATGGGGACACAATCAACAGGTGAGTGTCACATTAAACCCGCAAAAAAGACTGACATACAGTTAAAGGTGGGAAAATGTTATCACTTATACAAATAGTAGTTTGAAATATTTAAAGTTTGCTTCTTTCTGTAGGAAAATCGTAGATCATGTGGACTACCTGACGTCACCAGAGCAGGTGGCAGATTACGTCAAGAGGTTCAGGTAACTCATCGCCTTTTGTTTTAAAGACCTCTGATTAGTCAGAGGAGTACTGTATAACTTTTAGTGCTCCGCCTCCGAACAGGGATTCCTACTGGCCCAATGGTATTCTAGCTGAGACCCCGCCCCGCCGGGACAAGAACATCCGCATGAGGACACGAGTAGCTGCCAAAACCAGCCTTCTGGGAATCATGCCAGGTGAAAACACACACACACTCACACTTTATAAAGCTAGCACCTAGCCATAAATAGAGACAACCACATCTACTTACTCATTATCTTTGAAGCATTCATACTTAAAATGAAAAGCAGTTCTCAGTCCCTGCTCGTCCCACTGAATATGGAAGTAAAAGCTGTGAAGACGGAGGAATCTGTGACGTGTTTCTGGGTGTCACCAACAGCTTTTTAATAAAGGGGTTTAATCCACTGCTCTTCTGTGTACTACCACTCCAAACTATGACAAACAATTTCGATGTAAGACGATATCTTGTATGTGTGAAGAAACGATTGAAGTACAGCACAATAGTATTCTAGTTTAGGAGTGAATCTGGAGTAAGTTAGTGAGAACCACCCAGAGACTGACCTCTGTATGATTTGTCCAAGTCTGCTTTTAAGAAATGACTGAAATGAACTCACTGCCCCCCTCTTGTGTCCAGGCGGTATAAATGCTGTTTAACCATCTTTTGTTCAATAAGCTAATTATGAGTCAGCGCACTAGAATGAGGCAGAGAAAGCATATTGGAAAACTGAAAGGGTGACATCAAACTAGACCATTTTGCCAGTTACACACTTTCCTTGATGGTTTGCACCTCTGATAAAGCACACGGCTAGAAATATATTTGTACACAGAAAATACAAGAATTGAGAGGCTGTATTATCAGGTGTCTATGTGAAGGTAGCCAAGCCCTAATGAGGTGCAGTGAGGACATCTGTATGACTCATGCTCACTTTTCTTTAGTGCCATATCTTTACTTTGTTTCTGCTGTCAGACTAAAAATTCCAGTTGTAATATTATTGCGAACCAAAGGAAAGGTGGAATTCTTTGCAGTGCTTTAAACTCATACAAAAAATCAATTTCATTCAGTTTTAATTATTAAGCGCCAAATACCTGTCGCCTTAAAAGTAAAGATGCTGAAGCGTTAGAGAGAACAATAAAAAAACAACAGAAAACTCCCCCTGAGCAAGCATTTGGTGACAGTGGGAAGGAAAGACACAGTTTTAACAGGAAGTAACCTCTGACAGAACCAAACTTGTTCACGCTGCTGATATCTACGTCTCCCTCCCCCTTCTTCCTCAGATGAGCTGAAGCACATCATCGGAGCCGATACCACGAGGAAGGGCATCCTCCGCGTCTTTGACATGTTTCAGTACCAACCCATGAACCGTCGCCTAGTCTACGTTTTCCTGGAGGGCTTCCTGGAGACCATGTTCCCTCAGTACAAATTCCCCGAGCTCTTTGTCAAGCTGCACTCCCGTTCGCCACGCATCCATAGATACAACCAGAAACTGAAATCCACCTCCCTCAAGAGGTGACAGGAGAGGACAGAGGCAGCAGGACAAGGGCCGATAAGATACACAGACTTGAGAGCTGAGGATGTGAGTGGCAGTGGTGGGGATTGATATGACTGTTGTTGAGGGGGGTGTGTGTGTGTGAGAGAGAGAGAGAGAGAGAATTCTGCCCTTCCTCTTCCCTCACACATTGCTGAAGGTGAAATCACTCTATTTTATCTGGCTGATTATTTCTGTCAAGACAGAAACGAAGGATGTGTAACACTTGGACACGCGCGCAAACACAAATCTCATAATTTGCACCAAGACTGAACTTGGCTGTGTTTTCTTTTTAGTTCCCCTGCTCCATTTGAGACTTTTTTTGTTGTTGTTGTGTTGAGCGTCATTCTGGGCCAGCTGATGCTGCTTTATCATGGTCCAGAGAGCCCAACCACAGGTATCGTTGTTTTTAAACTGCAGGACTCAATAGCATTAGACCCACACCTTGCCTTACCTTCCTGCTTCTATCTGTTGGCCAGTGCAGTCCTCCTCCACGTCAGCGAAGTGGCCGCACAGCTGTAATCAAACCCACCCTCATGCTGTAGACATCTAAGCTGCAAACATCACTTGCAAACTGTGTTTTCGCAACCAAAAAACGTCGATTGCACTGGGTTTAAGAGCCGCTGTTTTTAAAATGTGACAAATATCCTTTTTTTTTTTCTCCTCAGCCTCAGTGCTTGTCTTGACTTTCTTCCACCCTTTCTCTCTCTCTCTCTCTCAAGTCTTAGATCACCTGTACTTCCCTCGATCATCCAATCAAAGAACCCTTTTTAATGCTACTCTCATATCCTGCAGCAACCAAAGCTCATGCTGTTCGTATGTGTGTGTACTGTTCTGACATTGGGGAAACATTACTGTGTTTCATATCACGCAAAGAAAAAGAATGCAACGTTGACCTTTAAATGACCCTTAAGGTGAGGCTGTGACGACACACTGAGGTGTGTTATTGTCAGGAACTATTCAAGAATGTACTCTCTGGTCTGTTCTGTATCTGGCTTGAGCAGAAGTCTGTGTGCATGTGTGCGTGTGTGTGTGTGCGTGTGTGTGTGGTTAGCACAAAGATGCAACCCTCTTCTGTCAGAAACTGTGCCAGTGTGAGCTAGGGGAACCAGCCTTAAGTCTATATACAGTGTACACTGATCAAGAGATGCACGCTAGAGGTAGCTCTCCTTCACATGACTGAACATAACAAGGAAATCAGGACAGAGATATGGAGATGTGTCCCTAACCACCTTTGGTCAGAGGAAAAACGACTTGGATTTGGTGCAATATTTTTTTCTTTTCTTTAAGGCATGTGCATTTTTGAATCATTGTATTACTGAAAATTGTTTTAATAGTAGAAAAAGCGAGAGCTCTTTTCCCAGAGATGTCCTCTTACCCCCGACAACTTAACATTCCGTTGTTATAAAAGTACAATGTTTAATTTTACAGACTTGTTTTATAAGTCTGATTTTTCTTTTTTAGATTTGTTTCTTTTTTTTTCTTTTTGGTGTGCAGGGGGTTATTTTCCCATTTATCCCCAGCTGACTCTTGCAGAAATAATCAGAGATGATTATTAGACTGTGGCGGGGGGACAGCTACTTCAGAGGTGGCCTTGAACAACTGCTCTTTCTTTCATGCATTGAAGCCTGTGAAGTGTGAAAAGAGGTTTGTTATTATGAACTGACCGCTGAAAAGACCCCCCCCCACCCAATTTTTGGGTGAGACAGGTTCACAGAAGAGCTGTGTCTTGTGACCACTAGAATCACTACTAATAAGCACTTACTGTAGCAAGTGTGGGAGTCCCACTCCCCCATTGACTAAACGGCGCCCCATTCTGCTGCAGTCATTGGACGGAAACTTCCTCGTCTGCTGTGATTTGCTTGCACCGAGCTGCCCCAATGGACTCTGTTTGGCTGAGCAGGACAACATGGCTTGGACTGGACTGGAGCCTCGCTTACTGGGAGGTGAATAATGTGTCCCTTATGATGGCGAAGGCGGTATCACCTTTAACTTTCTGCACACCTCTCCATACAGGAAGGCTCATGTTTTTTTTAACCCCAGTATATATGAATATGATAATGAAAATTGTGCATATCTGTGTACAGTATGTGTTAATAGTGTGCCTAAATGTACTGTCAACTCTATTTTCATATTTTTCTTTAACCTAAAAAAAAAAAGAAAACATCAGGATGTCATGATCATTTTAAGCAACTAAAAAATGACTTTAGGGTGTTTTGGTTTATTTTGGCATCATGCTTATCAAAATTTTCCTTGTGAGCATTGTGCTCAGAACAGTACAACACTAATAAAAAGGTAACTCAGACTAACTGAACCACAGTGTGCATGGTGTGTAAGTATTTGCTTGCAGCATTTCTTTTTTTGTAAAGACTCCATTCAATTGGAAACGGTATGTAACTGCTATTTTTTTTT
>NW_005187814.1:48871-59557 GCF_000239375.1 Pundamilia nyererei | reverse complement strand
TACAGGTATAACAGAATAGCTTTAGTGTAGTTGTTGTTTTAAACTTGAGTATGAACTTATACAAAATGCAGCAAGATATTTAAAAAAAACAGTTTTGTTGATTAAAACACACTATATCGGATTCATATCGGTATCAGCAGATATCCAAATTTATGATATCGGTATCGGACATAAAAAAAGTGGTATCGTGCCATCTCTAGTGATAAGTGCAGTCCTGACACTTTTGGGCACTGTTTCTTTATCAGTAACACAGATGGCTGCCACATGCAGCAAAAAACACAAATGCAAAGTATGGAAAAACAAACACAGGAGCAGCAACTGACAAGAAAGCTACAGAAGTTAAAGTTAAATCAGGGTCATGTGCTTTATTAAACACAGAGTTAATTCAGTAATCTTTTTGATAATCACCATGTCGACTCAAGACTTGAACTGTTTTTAATACTTGGGAGGTTGTCCTGAGACATCAAGGCAGTTTGACCTAATTCACTGTTTTTATAGTAACTATTTAGTCACAAACTGTGTACTACCTGCAGAGGTTTTGAACTGTAATCTCCAGGTAGTGTTCCAGTGATATACTAGTGAACCAAGATGCAAAATGGCACGGTTTCATGCACCCACTGTCAGTTTAACCGTGCTTTTTCTGTTTTGACATTTTAAAAAGAGTGAAAAAGGTCAGTCAGTGACAACATAATGATGAGAGCTGAGTATACATACGAGTAGTGTGCATCACCATTGGTTTCACATTTTTGTACTACAATAAATAGTCTTTAATGCAGGTAATAAAACGAGTCAACATTATTTACCACCAGAGATGGGCAGACTGTAATCTGATTACTTTTTTAAGTAACAAGTAAGGGATTACTATCGCAAAAACGGTAATTAGAGACAGAGAATGGTGCATATAATTTAATTTTACTTGATGCATGAAGTTAAGATTAAAACTGATAACAGTTTTTAATTGTAATTTTTTTTAAAAATAAAAATAAAGTAATTAATTACTTTTGAAAATAAGTAATCAGTAAAGTAACGGGATTACTTTTGGGGGAAGTAATTAGTTACTGATTACTTTTTTCTAGTAACTTTAACAACACGGTTTACCAAACACGTCTGATGCTGACAAAGAGACTTAAACTCACACATATAGACAAATAGTTGTTTTAATTTAAGAAGTCAGCAGCTTCCAGCAGTAGAGTACATACAACGTCAGCACACATCCACTGTCATTACAGGTCTCTGCAGGCTGTCCAGAGCAGTGTCTTTGCCTCGGTGTCCGGTGAATGACCCCACGCAGTCCTGAGCTCATTTACACGCACGCTTTCTAAAGAGTCCTCAAGTCTTCCTCTGCGCTTTTCCTACAGGATCCGTGATGACAACTATCCCCCAGGCAGCCAAACCTTGAACACAAGTGCGCATTTGTTCATTAAAAGACTCCTAATGCAGCAAACAGTCAGAAAACTGATTGACTTACTTGCAGCGAAAGTGATCTGTGCCACCGTCCCCATTGAGGTGGGTCCTCCCTGCCGCATCACCTTCCGCGCTGCGTGAAACACATAAGCTCCGGACAGAATCAGCCCACCTCCGGAGATAAGCCTGCAGCTCCAGCAGCTCTTAAACATCTGGCTGGGTTTGGACAGGGGGGCATCTGCTCCTCCTGTTGGCGGCTCTAGCCCTGTTGACATTGTACCACAGGGTGCTGCTAATGCTAATGCTAATGCCCTTGGTTATAAACTCCTAGAAACGTCAAACATGAAAAATAAACCGGAAACTGTTCCGGTTTTGTTTGGATGACTCGCCCAAATGAAGAACAAAGTTAGAGACTTAACACAAATGCTATTTTCACTGGCTGAAGAAAGGTCGGATTTAGCAAAGTGGGTCCAGGTCATGGCCCTAATGTTTCCTATCTGGTATTTTCAAAATAAAAGTTGTACTTTACCATTCGGAACAAACGCTGGTCTTTGGGGGGGAGGGACAAAGATCGACAGAAAACATAAAAACATTGTGATAAATATTTAACAATTTTCCATTAATAAAAACATATTGTCTTATTTAATCTATTTCTATGAGGACATTTCTTTCCAAAAGAAGTTGCAATTTCATTTTAAATGTCAACTTACCGATCTAAATAATAATAATAATGGATTTGATTTATATAGCGCTTTTCAAGGCACCCAAAGGTATATTGAATTCATATTCCGTTCACCCGTTGCCTACTGGTGGTGGTCAGTGGGCCCGGTGGCGCCAGTGTCCGGCAGCCTCGCCTCTGTCAGTGCGCCCCAGGGTGGCTGTGGCTACAATGTAGCTTGCCATCACCAGTGTGTGAATGTGTGTGAATGGGTGAATGACTGGATATGTAAAGCGCTTTGGGGTCCTTAGGGACTAGTAAAGCGCTATATAAATACAGGCCATTTACCATTTATTTAATCTATTTCTATGAGGAAATTTCTTTCCAAAAGAAGTTGCAATTTCATTTTAAATGTCAACTTACTGATCTAAATAATAATAATAATAATGGATTGGATTTATATAGCGCTTTTCAAGACACCCAAAGGTATATTGAATTCATATTCCGTATTCAGTTTGGTGAAGTGCCAGATCTCATTATACAGGTGCATGTGGTAATAAAAGGAAAAGCCTGACTCACAAAAAAATAACTGCCAGACTTATTGAACCTTCTGATAATTGAATCAGGTGCTGCTTACTTAAGAGACCTGCAGCCTTATGTCCATAGAGCTAGAGCTAATGTCCATAGTTTAAGGAATAGTTTGAAAACAACATTTTTTTTCAAACAGCATCGTGTGGTGTAGGTGGTCATCAAAATAGAGAACAGAACTGAACAATTTCCAATAACAAACCTTAGCATGCACTAACATTACACATCTCTAAACAGCAATACATATTTAATACACGTTTTTTATCAATGTATTGACTGTTGCGGTGAACAGGCATGCTGCTTTGAAAATCACGTGCAATGTGTGACCACGATTGGCACACTGTTCACTGAGACCATGAATGCCACTTCTTTGAAGCATTCTTCTTCTTCTTCCATCAAAATGGAAGCAAAAGCAACACGAGATGCTTTGATCTACCGAAAGGAAAAAGCAGAATATCTGAACTCAAACCAGCCAGGTGGAGTCATTAAGATAGAAACAATAATTCAGTGCAGTGTCTCAGGTAGCTCTGTGCGTTATATATAGGCTCAGTACAATGAACAGTCAGTTTCAGGGAACTCCAGTGTCGGTACTAGCGGCTTTTATGATTTTATGTTTGTAGTCATTTAACTTCCATCCATTCATTGAACTTAAGAGGAAGAAATGTCAGGCTGGTTCGGTGCATTTGGTCCCATGCTGTCTTTAACTAAACAACTTAGTTCACTTTGTGGCTGAGCTGTATGTGAGGTTATGTCATGGCAGCTTTGGCTGGAATACCTGTCTCCTCCTAGGCTTAGCAAGTTTCTCCGTGAGTAGAGCTTCTAGCTCTTCTAGCTTCTAGCACATCTGTGGCCGTGCAGGCGGCCTCATTGGAACCTTTAAATAAAATCCCATAAACCTGATATCTAGTGTCAAATTATATCAAAGCTGCTTACTGTCAGAATTGTTTAAAACTGTGACTGCAAATAAATTCAAACAAGTGAGCTTTTCTCAGAGAGAACTGAAAAAGAGAACAAAGCAATCCAGAAGGCAAAGAAGGAAAGGGAAATAGCAAAGAAGACAACTGAAAAAGCAATACTGAAAATGACTGAAGTCCAGAGAGCACTGAAGCAGAAGATAAAAGAAATACAAAAAGTAAAGAAGGAAAGTGAAACAGTGAAGAAGGCAACGGACAAGGAAACGATGGAAATGAAGGAAGTTCACAGAGCCCTAGAAAAAAAACAAAAAGGAAATAAAGAAGGCAATGAAAGCAACTGAAGTAGCATAGCTGCAAGAACAGGTGGCAGAACTCAAGCCCAAGAGTCAAAGATTGAAATGCAAGAAGTACAAATAGAACTGAAAGAGGGGAGAAAGGAAATGGAAAGATAAACATGGACCATCAAACTAATGAAACTAATGGAACTAATGAAACTCCAGAGAGAGCAGAAATAAGTAAAAAATGAATTAGAAGTGGCAAACATGGAAAATCAAAAAGTAAACAATAACACAGACATTGTAAAACAGAAAACTGAAACAGCAAAGAAGTTCCTGGAAATCCAAGAGCCCTTGAAGAAATTTAAAAAGGAATAGAAGAGGAAAAGAGAGAAAATGAAATAACAAAAAAAGAAAATGCAACGATTGAAAGAGAAATTGCAAAGATGGCAGCCACAAATGCAAAGAGGGAATAGGCCCAAGTATCCTCTCCATCATCAACAATTCTTTGTCTACTAGTGTTATGCCATCTGTCTTCAAGCAGGCAGGTGGTTGTTCAGCCTCTGCTAAAAATGATCAACATATCTCTAAACTTCAATTCCTTTCATACGTTTTGGAAAAAGTCATTCTTCATTAACTTTGTCCTCACTTACAACAAAACCTTTTTAGAAAGTTCCAGTCAGGTTTCATGGTCAATCACAGTACAGAGCCCGGCCTACTAAAAGTTTCTAATCATCTGACCTTGAGTGCTGTTATTTATTTTTGCATGTACTTAAAGTCTTGATGGTACAAAATAATCTTCTGTTGTTTGGTAATGACCTAAATAAAGTTGTTTTGCTCTTGTTTTTTTCAAGTTTCCAGCTAATGTAACACATCTTTGGGTCTGTTTTTGGAAAATCACTCTGCTTGGCACGAGGAGTTTCTTATAACATCTTAACTAGAAAATTGAGCTGAGTCATCGTGCCTCGTGGATGACTTTTGCCCTCTTCTTATAGTGTGTGTTAGCGCACAGCCGGCATGCCTCGTGTGAAGCAAACTGGAAGAAATATGTTGTTCGTCATAGCTGTTGTCAGTGTTTATTTGGCATTGGTCATCAGTCCAACGGACTCCACTGCAGACTCATCATATGTTGCCGCTGTGTACGAGCACAAAGTAATCCTGAACCCAGGCCCCCGCACACCAGTGTCCCGCCACGAAGCTCTGCAGCACATGCAGAAAAACCTGGATATCTACGAGGAGCAGGCAGCCCGGGCAGCCCAGCAAGTATGCACACATTTAAATGTTGTGTTTCATGTTTTTAGTCACATGATAGCATTACTCAATGAATTGTAGCAACTTCTGTTGAGATGTTCTTCAAATGAATGAACTTGTAATGGACAAGAATTAATATAGTGAAGGCTTCTGCAGAAGAAAATCAAGATAAACATGATTCAAAGCCTTACAGTAAGGCTTCCTTTATCTCTGACTTTTTACTGAACTGGTAATTGATGTTCATATGCTCTAATATGACAACTGTCCACCCTTTAGTATCACTTTATAGCTGTTGGTCGACAGTTATTAATGCTTCACCCTGTATGAAGTTTACTGTCACTACCAGAGGTGTAGTCCTGCCATAACGCATAGGAGCAGACTATATCGTAAACTATATGTATATATGTCTGTATACACACAACTATATATATATGTGTGTGTACATACATGCATGTAAAATGTTTGAATGTAAATGTGTTTATAAAACTCTGACTTTAACTTTAAGTTCACGAGAGAATACCTGAGTGAGAGAGATGGAATCAAACGTGGAGAGAGACAGGCAACTAAAAAGACATCCAGAGAGGAGAGCTGATGAACATCATCACACAGATCACTTTATGTTGTTAAATTCAGTGTGACATTTGAGCAAGTAGAAATAAGTAACTCAAAAGTTACTGCAACAGATCTCATATCTCTCTGTCATCTTCGTTTCACTCTCAGGGGGCCCAGATCCTGGTGTTTCCAGAAGATGGTATTCATGGGTTTAACTTCACTCGGTCATCCATCGTTGGCTACCTGGAAACCATTCCCAACCCTCAGGAGGAGAGCTGGAATCCGTGCACAGAGCCGGAAAGACACAACAACACTGAGGTTCACAATCATATATTTAGATTTTGTGATGGCAAGAAAACTCTACTCTCACAACATCTCACTGTGTCTGAATCTCATCATATTTGATTATGTTTGTGACTCAAAGGTTCTCCAGAGATTGAGCTGTATGGCTCGTCGTAACAACCTCTACCTGGTGGCCAACATGCCCGACCTGCAACCCTGTCCCCTGAAGACCAGCCCTTCCTCCACCTGTCCTCCTGATGGGCGCTGGCAGTTCAACACAAATGTGGCTTTCAGGTACATGTTAACTCTTAATATGGATTTCTAGAGAACGGACAAATAAAAGGTTTATTTTTCTATGACTTATTGTCCACAGATGCAGTGCTTGTGCCTAAATAAAAGAGCAGTTCTCCACATTTCCATCAAAAAATGTTGGCAAAACTGCCAAAAATACCACAGAGTCAAAGTTGAAACTTCTCTTGTCAGTAGCTACTGGAGAAGCTACTGTAAGAAATACCAGCTACACTGAATACAACAACTACAGTTGTGGAAATAATTATTTGATCCCCTGCCAAATGTGTAATTTTGGTCACATCCAATCAAATGAATGGAAAGAGACAAACTATCAACCAAAAATCCAGAAAAAATATTTAGTAATAAATTGATTTTGATGGCATTAAGTTAAATAAATATTTTATCCCCAAGCAAAACTTTATGATTGGCAAAGAAACCCTTTTTGGCAAGCAGTGGTACAACATTTGTTGTAGTTGGTTACCAAGTTTGCAGATTTCAGGCAGGGGCTTTGGCCCACTCTTCTATACAGAAACCTTTGAAATCCTTTAGGTTTCTTGGCTCCTGCTTGGCAATCTGCAGTTTCAGTTCCCTCCTCAGATTTTCTATAAGACTGAGGTCTGGAGCCTGGCTAGGCCACTCCCTGACATTAATGTGCTTCTTCTTCAGCCACTCCTTTGTTGCATTGGTTGTGTGTTTTGGGTCATTGTCATGTCAGGACTACCCATCCACGACCCATCTTCAATGTTCTAGCTGAAGGAAGGAGGTTATCGTCCAAGGTTTTACAGTACATGACCCTGTTCATTGCCCCCTCAGTACAGTGAAGTTGTCCTGTACCCAGACAAACAGCCCCAAAGCAAGATGTTTCCACCTCTGTGCTTGACTGTAGCGATTGTGTTCTTTGGTTTAGAGTTAACATTTCTCTTTCTCCAAGCAAAGCGGGTTGATTTTGGTTTTACATGACCATAGTCATAATCCAGTGACAGTTGTCAGTATTTCCACTGCTGCACAGCAACGATAACGACTGATAATTAATTTGGCAAACTTTACTTTTCAAATTGTAAACAAATATGGCTTAAAAACGCAGCAGCCTGAAGTGTCCATCAAACTGAATAATCTCATTAGGAACCCATCCTCCTTTGGGCTCCGCCTTCAAACAAAGTTAAAAGTGAGTTGATTCGCACGAACAGGATTTCTCTCCGAGCGCAGAGAGCTGCCTGCCACAGATTGAAACAGCAGCAGCGCACGCAGAGCAGACACTCGTGTGTGTGATGGCTTCTTTGTGTGTGCAGCTGCAGAGTTCCACGCGCACAGTTGTCGAATTTACGCGCGAGGAATTTCATTGTGCCCGAAATTATTTGCTCAGATTATGTTTTTGCTCGCACTTTTCTTATGACATAAATATAATTCAGTAATATATCCTGAACTGACTGCATCAGTGAAAAAGAGCTGTTAGTGACCTGCGTAAAATATCCTCGTTCATACAGGTCAGACGGCCTTCTAATTGCACGCTACCACAAGCAAAACCTTTTCTTTGAGCAATCCTTTGACACACCTCCAGAACCTGAAGTCATAACATTTGATACACCTTTTGCTGGGAAGTTTGGCCTCTTCATCTGCTTTGACATCCTCTTTCATGATCCTGCAGTGGTGCTGGTGGAGATGGTATAAAATATAATCACATACGCACTCAGAATATATATTCAACATTGCTGGGATTGACTTTGATATCCATCGTTTCTTCTTTGTGCCTTTTTAAGGGTGTGCGTCAGTTGATCTTTCCAACAGCCTGGATGAATGCGCTCCCCCTGCTGGATTCAGTTCAGTTTCACAGTGCATTCAGTCTGGGTGCCAACGTCACTCTACTATCTGCCAACATTCGCAATGATCAACGCATTATGAAAGGAAGCGGTATCTACACCCCCTTTTCTGCCACCTACCACCATGCCTGGAAAGGAGACCCAGAGGAGGGCAGGCTGCTGGTGGCCAGAGTGCCAGTTTTGGAGCCACTGGAGGTAAAACAAAGTGCAGCCAAAGAGGTGGAGGCTGGTGGTGTTGAGTCTGCATCATCAGTGGCTACAGACTCTGGATGCTGTCATCAAGACAGCTGTGATGATCACTCTCCTGATTTGGTCCATCCCTCTCACCCCACCTTCATCTCCTTCATGTTCCACGACCCGTTTACATTTGTCCTCTTAAACGAGACACAAGGTGACGTTAAAGTGTGCAACGGCACTTTCTGCTGCCGCCTGCAGTACAGGTGGTTACTGCAAGACCATAAAGAGCTCTATGCTCTCGGTGCATTTGCAGGACTGCACACCGTTGATGGACGTTATGCACTGCAGGTAGGAATGAAAGAATTTTTAATATTTATAAAATTTTAGAAACTGACCAGGACCCTGCTCACTTTTATTTGCCACATGTCAAATATCTACAGGTTTGTGCGGTAGTCCGTTGTGCAGGGTTGGATCAGAACTCCTGTGGACAAGTAGTAGAAGAAGCAGAGTCTAAAATGGACTTCCTGTTGGAGGGGAACTTTGACACCAAATGCGTGTACCCATCTATTCTGACAAGCCGAATGTTCCTGGAGCAGCCCGAGAGTCTGCAGAAAGCTCCAGACGGGAGAGTGACCATGAAACATTCAAACATGAAGGGTGGCCTGGTCACCACCTGCCTGTATGGACGAATGTACCACCTGGATAATGAATAAAGTTTGGAGGGATCAGGAAAATAAAGTTCAGTGTTATGGATAAGGGCTGCTCTGTGTTCTCCATCTGTATCCATTCCCTTCTACTTATGCTTATCAGGGTAGGCTGGAGTCTGTCCCAGCTAAAGGAAAACAAATGTCTTTAGTCATCTGTTACTTGATCTTTTCTGGGTGTTCCTTTCTCAAGGCACAAATTATAAGGAAGAGAATATTCAAATGAATCATTCAAATTGATTAAACAATGTTTGTCTCATGCAACTTAATGCTAATTGTGCATTTTTATTTAATTTCCCCACCAAAATAAATTTTTTTTTGCACTTTATTTTAAAATGACCAGACTCTCCCTGTGTTAATAACAAAAGCCTATATATGAATTACCCATAAAACTAACCATACCTATGAGAACCATTTCAGGATTGCTCTCACTCTCTATTACACTCCATTTAGTAAATGAGACCCACACCTTACAATACCCGACACCTAAAATTTATAGGCTGAACATCTTTTAAAGTTACATTATTAGACGCAACTACAGTAATGTGGTCACAAAGAAGACTGCTTCGTGTTAAGAGACAGATGGTTAATAGAATTGGTTTTATGGATACTATTTGATTCCGTGCATTAAAATAGATTTTGTTGTTTTGTCCTTATTAGTGGAAACATATTTGTATGTTATATAGTCCTGCACATATTTGTGTAGTTTTTAGTCAAAAGATGACTCGTGTATTTCCATGGACCTGTGAGTTATGACGGAAAATGTTAAAAGTGTTAAAACTGCCCCTGGTCTGAAACTAACTCATTCACTTTACTGTCTGCAGAGACAGAGGACAGCAGGTGCTCTTGCTTGCTGTAGGAGGTGTGGTCAGGCCCTCGGAAGGGCAAAGTATAATGAAGCATTGTGCTTGTTGGAGATATGGTGGTCCCTGAAACTCCATGGCTCAGATGTAAACATGGCAAATAAATAGTCTCATAACACAACAGTAAGAAATATAATGAAGCTTTTTTTAAATTAATGTCACATAATATATCATGAAATTCTGTCATGGGACCATTCTGTTACCATGATCCCTCACACTCAAGCGATCTTGCTACACAAAGAGGTGATGTTTTTTAGTGTGGACACTGAGACTGGACCCTAGTCTTGTTTTATAGCTGCTGATTGGCCTTTGTCACAGCAGCTGTTTGAATGTGTCCTTGCAGTGTAAACACAAAGTCAATTATTAACGTTTATCAATCCTCTGCTCCACTGAGATAAACTGGTTCACTGGTATGTCCGATACACTTATCAACAATTTATCGTACCTGTGTTTAAAATGCCTTTTGTTAAAAGAAAAATATATTATCATGAGAGCCGAGCATTTTATTAAATGTTCCTGTTTGTGTAGACGATGATTATTCACCAAATTAGTTGGCCGAATGAACCAATATTGTCTACATTTACATGTATTTTGACAGTTACATAACTGTCTCATTATTATAGCCACAGTACACATTTACAACAGGAAATGCTTTTATAGATGTTGTCAATTTATTTTACATTTAAACACATCTGTCTAGGCATATTTATTTAAAAAAATCCCAGATTATCATTATTATTATTATTATTATTATTATTCATTATTGGTTTGTATGCTTGAAATTCAACTACAGCATACTGCCATTTAAATTTTTAACTTTTTACAAATAATTAACAAGATAGAAAATTCTGTCCTGTTTTATGGCAATATTCTGTTCAGCGTCTCCATTGCCGAAGCTGCTGCATTGAGC
>NW_005187814.1:22120-30099 GCF_000239375.1 Pundamilia nyererei | reverse complement strand
CACAAGGAGCTTCTTATCACTTTTTAACTAGAAAATTATCGTCTGAGTCATCATGCCTCGTGGAAGACTTCTGACCGCTTATTTATGGTCTGTGTTAGCACATAGGTGTCGTGCCTGACGGTGGAGAAACGATGTTGTTCGTTATAGCTGTTGTCAGTGTTTATTTAGCGTCTGTTGTCGGTGTAACTGACTCCACTCCAGACTCGTGGTATGTTGCCGCTGTGTACGAGCACAAAGTAATCCTGAACCCAGATCCGCGCGTGCCCGTGTCCCGCCACGATGCCCTGCAGCACATGCAGAAAAACCTGGATATATACGAGGAGCAGGCAGCCCGGGCAGCCCAGCAGGTATGCACATATTGAAAACAGTATTACTCATTGACCTTTACATAATTCTGTTGGCATGTCCTTCAAATTAACGAATGAATTAAATTAAGTCGACTGCAGAAGAAAGTGAAGACGAACAGTATTCAGAAGCCAACCTCTTTTAACCTTGTCACATTTTTCTGTTTTTTATGAAAACTGTCAAACTGTCATCTGTCATAGTCAATTTTTAACAGACTTTTTACTGAAGCAGTCATTGCTGCTTCCGAATAGGTATAAAGCTGTCCACCCTTTAGTACTACTTAAAACAAGAAATTCTTTATAGTGTATCAGCATTATGTTTCTAAGTAAACAACCACTGATTCTTCCCCTGTATAAAGGTGTTTACTTTCACTGCAACAGATTACTGAATCTCCCTCTCTCTCACTGTCGTCTCTCTCAGGGGGCCCAGATCCTGGTGTTTCCCGAAGATGGTATTCATGGATTTAACTTCACTCGATTATCCATCACTAGCTACCTGGAAACCATTCCTGACCCTCAGGAGGAGAGCTGGAATCCATGCATGGAGCCAGAAAGACACAACAACACTGAGGTTCACAGTCATATATTTCAATCTTGGTGATGGCAAGCACCACAGGCTTAACACTGCTGTGATGGGGGGTTTTTTTCTTGATCAGCACCATGGACTACTGAGCCAATGTTTGTAGTGGTAAAAGCTAAGGAAAGCATCCATCGATCCATTCTTATCCACTTATCCTTTTCAGGGTCACAGGGGGGCTGGAGCCTATCCCAGCTGTCTTAGGGCAAGAGGCAGGCACAGGTCGCCAGTCTGTCACTGGGCTAACACATAGACACAGACAACCATTCGCACTCACACCTATAGGCAATTTTGGGTTTCCAATTAACCCAACCCCACTAACTGCATGTCGTTGGACTGTGCGAGGAAAAAGGAGTACCCAGAGAAAACCCACGCAAACACGGGGAGAACATGCAAACTCCACACAGAAAGACCCCGGCCTGATGGTGGAACTCAGGATTTTCTTTTTTGAGGCAACAGTGCTAACCACCATGCCACCGTGCTGCCCTAAAGAAAACGTATACAGGATAAATAAAGTTAGACTTATGTTCACAAGATAGAGTGCTGACTTAAACATATAGTGGAACTAATAATTTGTCCACTTTACTGTAATACTCTGAATATGAGAATCCAGTTTAAAGTATAGGAAGAGCACTTTTGATAAGTCTTTGACTGGGCACTCTTATCTTCAGGGCTCCAGGGGAACTGACCCATCTACTCTGTTTGATGTAACATCTCACTGTGTCTGAATCTCATCATATTTGATTATGTTTGTGACTCAAAGGTTCTCCAGAGATTGAGCTGTATGGCTCGTCGTAACAACCTCTACCTGGTGGCCAACATGCCCGACCTGCAACCCTGTCCCCTGAAGACCAGCCCTTCCTCCACCTGTCCTCCTGATGGGCGCTGGCAGTTCAACACAAATGTGGCTTTTAGGTACATGTTAACTCTTAATATGAAAATGAAGGGAGCGGACAAATAAACACTTCTTTTCTATGGCCTCCTCTCCACAGATGGAGTGCATGTGTTTGTGCCTAAATAAAGACCAGTTCTCCACAATTCCCACAAAAATGATTGACCCTAGTGCCAAAAACACCAAACATTTCCTGGAGTCAAAGTTAACACTTCTTGTTCAATAGCTATAACAGAAACTACTACAAGAACTACCAGGTATAGTAATTATTACAACTCTGAATCAAATATGTCTTCTTTCATACAGGTCAGATGGCCTTCTGGTGGCACGCTACCACAAACACAACCTATACTTTGAGGCCTCCTGTGACACACCTCCAGAACCTGAAATCATAACATTTGACACTCCTTTTGCTGGGAAGTTTGGCCTCTTCATCTGCTTTGACATCCTCTTTCATGATCCTACAGTGCTCCTAGTGCGGAGGGTATAAAATATAACCACATATGCACTCAGAGTATATATGTAACATTTTAAAATCTTCTCTGAAATTCAACATTTCTTGTTTGTGCCTTTTTTAGGGTGTGCGTCAGTTGATCTTTCCAACAGCCTGGATGAACCAGCTCCCCCTGCTGGATTCAATCCAGTTTCAGCAGGCATTCAGCCTGGGTGCCAACGTCACCCTACTAGCTGTCAACATTCGTAATGACAGGCTCATCATGACAGGAAGTGGCATCTACACCCCTTTTTCTGCCACCTACCACCACGCCAGGAAAGGAGACCCAGAGGAGGGCAGGCTGCTGGTGGTCAGAGTGCCAGTTTTGGAGCCACCTGAAGTTGAGGTGGAGGCTGGTGGTGGTGAGTCAACAATATCAGTGGCTACAGACTCTGGATACTGCTACCAAGACAACTGTGATGACCCTCCTCCTCCCTCCTACCCCACTTTCATCTCCTCTATGATGTATGACACATTTACATTTGTCCTCTTAAATGAGACACAAGGTGACGTTAAAGTGTGCAACGGCACTTTCTGCTGCCGCCTGCAGTACAGGTGGTTACTGCAAGACCATAAAGAGCTCTATGCTCTCGGCGCATTTGCAGGAATACACACAGTCAACGGACGTTACGCACTGCAGGCAAGAATCACATGAATTTTAATATTTCTAAAAAGGTTAAAACTGACAACTCACTACTTTTATTTGCCACATGTTAAATATCTACAGGTTTGTGCAGTAGTCCGTTGTGGAGGGTTGGATCAGAACTCTTGTGGACAGGAAGTGGAGGAAGCAGAGTCTAAAATGGACTTCCTGTTGGAGGGGAACTTTGACACCAAATACGTGTACCCATCTATTCTGACAAGCCGAATGGTCCTGGAGCAGCCCGAGAGTCTGCAGGAAGCTGCAGACATGAGAGTGACCATGAAACATTCAAACACGAAGGGTGGCCTGGTCACTGCCTGCCTGTATGGACGAATGTACCACCTGGATAATGAATGAAATTTGGAGGGATCAGGAAAATAAAGTTCAGTGTTATGGTTAAGAACTGCTCCAAACTTCAGCTGTTACACATTTGTTTTATGTCTTATAAAATAAACCAAAACAAATGTCTTTAATCATCTGTTACTTAATCTTTACAATACAAACATTTCACCATGTAGCATTCATCCTCTGTTTGAATGTTGCATATTCCTCAAAAGGCAATATTTGATAGTTTCTCTCTCACACACACTCACACACACACAGTGACAGCCACCTTCTCTTGTCTCTTGTACACAACACAAACATTAAGAAAGTACAGCATTGCAAGTTATCCGTTCCTTGGGCTGCTCATTCAGTTCATCAGTTGTACAGTACATTGGTCTTACATCCACCTGCTGTCACAATCCGCTCTCAACGATTCAATCTCCACCTGGAATAAATACGTAGGTTTCAATATTGACTTTCTCTCCTAGGAATCAAGAAGTCGATCCTAATCATGAATGCAGCATTATAAGTGTCCCAGAGTGACAGTCAGTGGCTGCTGTGAAAGCTCAAAGAACTCTGAATAAAATCTCAAGTACAGTAGGGAAAACGCTTCTTCAGCTGGTCCCATAAGATTGTCCCTCAGTTTCTGTCTTAACAAAGAAAAAAAAAAGCAGTCCTCTGAGCTTTTCTTCACCAGATGCTCCATTAGTAAATGTGAATGAAAAATCTTTAAAACCACTCCTGAAAGTATCCTCAAACAGAAAGAGTTCAACATAAAAATAAAAACACTGCTTTAAATTGAAAAGGACGCTGGGCATGTTACTGGTCGTACAGTGATGCCGTGGGAAAAAAAAGTGGCAAATTATTCTTTATTTTACCAAATTATTACATTAGTGCATCTTTTCCACTGTGTATGCACCTGAAGGAAGCAAGCATGTGGTTCAGACGAGGATTATTTTTAGATTTGAAGAGACTTACCTAAGAATACTCTGCTTGTATTTACTGCCCTGTCAAGCTTTTGTCAGTAATCTATTAAGGCTCCTGAGTGGCTGGCTAACCTGCCAGTATTGAGGTTCCACTAGTCCTCAGTACGTTTCTGAATCTGAGTCGTTCATTTCATCATCTCCAGAGACAGAGGACAGCGGACGTTCTGGCCTGCAGTAAGAGGCGTGGTCAGGCCTCATTGGGGCTGGAGTATCAAAGGCCACACCTTTGGAAATGTGGTTTGAAATAGGGTGGTGGTTGATGACTGTTTGAGTAAGCGAGAGAGTGGGCAAAGCTGCTATGGTGACCATGGGCGAGGTGGGCATCATTGAGTTAAGGATGAGGGCCAAGCAGTCAGCTACATCCCGATTGGGAGCACAAGCCAAAGCTGGAGTGTAACCTGGGAATAAAAGGAGAAAAGGGGTTCATAGTACACATTAGAATTACACCTGAAGAGTACGTGTGAGTGCAGTGAGATGAAAGCTGACCATTCTCATCCACAGCTAACACACTGGCTCCTTTCACCAGCAGCTCCTGGACCACCACTGTCAATCCCTTCCTGGCTGCTACATGCAAGGGCCTGCAGGTAGAAGAGTGCTACAGTAAGTTCACACTGGGTTTTGGAGGTTATCCTGCTGCTTACAGTAGGTGCAACCTTCAGGTTCTACATACGTCTGCAGAGCAGCGTTGGTGCAGTTAATGAGATTCCTGTCGCTGATTTTCTCCAGAATCAACAAGGCACTTGTCTCGTGACCCTGAGAAGAGCAGAGAGTACCAAAGTCATCTGCAGTGACCACGTGAGATGTGCAACAATCCTGCCTTTGTCAATATGTTAAAGAGATGACGTTCTGAGCTTCACATAAATGTTAATCTCGCGCAAAGCTTTAAAAAGCTCTTTGTGTGACAGTTACAGACCAGTGCTCGTGTGTGTGGCAAATATTATTGTTCACAATAATATGACATTCTCCAAATTGTGCCTTTTAGTGATGCAAGTGAAACATGTGATGATGTGGTTAAATGTGTCTGCCAGATGTGTCCAAAGTGATACATAAATGTTCCAAGGGCCAGGGCCAAAACATACACGTCCCACACATTGCAAAAATATAGAATCTGAATGGTAACTACTTTCAACTTAAAATCTGAGACACTGAGACCACAAGAAAATCGCAACATTTTTAATACTGAATGACTAAATAACATTTCCTGTCTCTGAAATGCCTTTACCTTGCTGCAAGCCAAATGCAATGCTGTGTTCCTGTCTGCATCTTGCAGTGCCAAGTCTGCCTTAGCAACGCTCGCCATCACCTCTGTAACACAACACAACAGTGGAGATTAATACAAGTGAAAGGTTAAGAAATCAGGGACCATTATTTCCACAAGTTTATCCCTGTATCAGTTAGTGTACTGACCCACAGCATTGGTCTGTCCATTTAGAGCTGCCATCATCAGTGGTGTTCTGTGCATGTGGGTGTCAACAACATTTGCCTGAGCTCCATGGCTCAGAAGAAGGGAAACGCACTCCACATGGTCAGAAAAAGCTGCAGCATGAAGAGGAGTCCTGCATCAACATCAATACAGTTATTGTAAATACGTTCCTGCTCACTAAGAACAAATACAAAAAAACAACAACAAAAAAATCCCTCCACGCATGATTTTAAGTCTGCATCTCTCACCTGCCCTTGGAGTCAGTTGCATTCACAATATTTGCACCCAGGGAGTCAATTAACATCTCTGCCACTCCCTCATTATCGTTTATCCTAAAACACACAACGCAGCCTGTCACACACCCTCAGAGCAAATCGATCCTCATAAACATTCGTGGATATAAACAGACAGAGCCTTACACAGCACAGTGCAGTGGGCTGAATGAGTTCCCTGTAATCTTCCTGAACACCTCCTGATCTAACAACACCTCCACACATGCGTCATACCCTGGAAAACAGAGAAAGACAGATGTAAAAACAGAAGAAAGTACAGTGCTGTGTCTTAAAAAAAACCCAGGTTGACATGGTTCTCAAACATTTCACGTTGTGTCCCAATACCGTTATAGCAGGCCCAGTGCAGTGGTGTGTACCCCTTGCTGTCAGTGAGGTGTGTGTGACTGTGTGAAGTGTTGGTGGCCTGCAGCAGGGCACCCAGGGCACCCACACGGCCAGAAGCAGATGCCAGGTGCAGGGGGGAGCGGCCCCGGATGTCCTTTACACTCACGCTGGCTCCCCGCTGGAGAAGGGCCTCTACACATTCCTCCTGGCCTGTCACAGCCTATGTGAAACATACAGTAAACACTAGAGAGTATAAATACCAAAAGAAATTTTTAAAAAGCATATATTAAAATTTAATATGCGATCTCAGACACGTGTGCCTATCTCACCCCTCGGTGTAGTGCTGTCCTGCCCCAGCGGTCCTGATTCTCCACACTGGCTCCTTGACTGAGCAGAGAGTACACACAGTCTGTATGTCCGCTCAGCACTGCCAACATCAGAGGAGTCCTGAACACAGTGTGGAGATCAGGCACAACTCAGTAAGAATATTTAAGTGATCAGTTGAATCGCACAAAACAGTAGCCTAAGATTTATATATATATTTTTTTTATTTATTTAAACACACATGCACACACTCACTGTCCGTTGCTGTCTTGTGCATCCACATCAATGTGTTGGTCATTGTTGTTCAACAGCAGGCGCAGGCACTCTGGGTGGCCATTCATAGCTACAGCAAAATGAAATTTTAACTTTAAAAGCCAGAAAATTCACCCTTTTCACGCGATGGGAAGGCGACTGCCTGCTTATATACCTGCAGTATGTATGGCTGTCTGTTTGTGAATGTAATCCCGAGTCATGGGTGACGCGCCGTGGTGCAGCAGCAGAGACACACACTCCTGATGACCTCTTGAGCAGGCTAGAATGAGGGGGGTGCATCCCTCTGGGCTCCGAACATCCACATCAAGCAGGGATGACAAGAGCACCTCCAAGGCTCCACAGTGTCCATGATAAGCCTGGACAAAGTGAAAAAGCACACACACACATTATGTTAAATGGGGTGGCTGTGGCTTACTAATCTGAAGGTTGGTGGTTCAATACCCAGGCCCTCTATCTAACTGTCAAAAGGATGAGTGTGTGACATTAAAACTGCTTGAGCATAGGAGAAAGTGCTTGTATGAGTGGGTGAGTGTTCAGATAGAATAGAAAAGCCCTAAATAAGTACTAATCCTTCTTTAATGAATGCAGAGTCAAAGATAGATAGAAAAGAAAACATGCTTTAAAGAAAAAATCTTAAAACTCACTGCCAGATGGAGTGGACTAATGGGAGCGTGGCTCTCTGAATCACTCAGCATGTCTGTTCCTGATGTCTCCATTAGCTGAAACAGCAATATTACTCATTTCAGATCCAGGTTTGCACAAATGCCAGTATGTGCTCTACATATACTGATGGATGAAAATTGGTTGAAAACTGAAAGACTATAAAAGGTAGGAGGGCATAAGATTAGGTAAGGTAACAGGTAAAACAACGTAACATGAGAAAAAAGGGCTTTATTTACATAGAAATGTGTCATGATTTCAAAAAGTACATCAATCTATATATCTATATCTAGATATCTATCTATATCTAGATATCTATCTATATCTATATCTATCTATATCTAGATATCTATCTATCTATATCTAGATATCTATCTATCTATATCTAGATATCTATCTATCTATATCTAGATATCTATCTAT
>NW_005187814.1:9868-20863 GCF_000239375.1 Pundamilia nyererei | reverse complement strand
ATATATATATAGATATATATATATAAACAGATTTTAGTTTTGTACACAATACAGATAAAAACAGCCTTTTTAATTTGATGCCATAATAAGCCAGAGGAGGGTTCACAGCTTTGTCTGTTCAGCAGGTGTCGTAGCCACTACACTACAACAGAGGGAGCTCCTCGCAAAGCTCAATGGTGCTACAGTGAGAGACTGAAATTCCTCTTACCACATCAAGGGGCGTCTCAGTTGCCATCTAAAAGAAACAAAGAGACTTTTTGATATAGTGTCAGAAAACAGATTTATCAGCCTTTATGGCCAATTTTTCCCCATTCAGTGCAGCAGCTGTACACACCAGCTCCAGGCAGAGTGTGCGTCCGTAGGCCGAGGCATAGTGCACTGCACTATAACCCTGTTTGTCTCTCACACCTGGATCTGCGTCATTCCTCAGAAGGTATTCCACACATCTGGGAAAGACAATAGACAGGGTATTTCTTTTATCTCTTTTAAAGAAACACTTTAAACTTGGCATTAGGGATTCTCGGAAACATAATATTTACACATTGAACACAGAGCAGAACTTACTTCCCATCAATATCAGCAGCAGCAGCGTAGTGCAAGGGGCTACAGCCTCTCTTGTCCAGCTCATTGATGCTTGCCCCAGAGCCCACCAAGGCAAACACACACTGGTAGTTACAGTTGGCTGATGCATAGTGTAGCGGAGCTCTGTGAAGATCAATAAATTAAGTTAGCCACTATTCGCAGATTTAATGTGGTCAAAACTTTACCATTGTCTCCATCTCTTATTTTACTCCATTTCTAGCATCCACCTTTGTGACACCAGCACTGTACTCTTAATCCAACTTTCACATTTTATCTTACCTGCCGAAGTTGTCTTTCCTGTTAAAGTCTGCTCCGATGTTTAACAGCAGGTTCAGACACTCCAGGTTCCTGTGTGGAGAGGGGGACAGCTGTGTTAATGTACCACTCACTGGTACAACAGTTAACCGCATGACATTTACAAAGTACATACACAAGCTTTCAGTTCAACCAAAACATGTATCAGATTGTTGAAAAGAGAAAGAAAGAGTACAATGACAGGAGAATAAGTAAACTAATAATACTGAAGCAGTAAGCAAAAACAATCACCCTCCAGCTGCAGCAGCATGTAGACAGGTCCTTCCAAAGTCGTCGGGAGTGTCTATGACAAACCCTGCACAAATATGCAAGCTGCATTAATTTGGATGTCAACTGGGTGATTCCACAGGCCTGAATGGTGTCAGC
This sequence comes from Pundamilia nyererei, assembly GCF_000239375.1. Classification (NCBI taxonomy): domain Eukaryota; kingdom Metazoa; phylum Chordata; class Actinopteri; order Cichliformes; family Cichlidae; genus Pundamilia; species Pundamilia nyererei. Next base: position 19,600 of record NW_005187814.1, on the reverse strand, counting down.
ATTAATGTACCTGAGGACAGCAGCTTCCTGCAGCAATCTGAGAAGCCGCTGAGAGCTGCCAGGTGTAGGGGGAACATCCCGTGAATGCCTCTCCTTAAAAGACAAGCCATTGCATGCAAGCATTTTTATGACAGAAAAAAAGAAAGATTTTATTTATCCTGACTTAACCATTTCCAGGCTTAGAGCTGCTCACTTGCATTTGATCCTTTAACACTACTGCACAGATAACATGAAGCAAGAAGACAGACAGATGGTGAATGTCAGTTGTTACTAACTTGGCTGTGTTGGCTCCGTGTTTGATGAGCGCTGTAATAATTAGCTCGTGGCCATAGCGGGCAGCAATGTGAAGGGCAGTGTTTCTGCTCTTGTCCTCACAATCAATTTCAGCTCCTACACCCACATAAATCAGATAGAATTATATTTTCCATTAAAAAAGCCGGAGCAATCTCAAGAAAAAAAAAGAGCATATTGTGCAACATATGCGGCATACAGCACACTCTGAGATCCAAACTAATTTGAATCCATGCATGAGACAGACAGCACTGGGCGAGGGCTCTCACCATTTTGAATAAGAGCCTGAGAGCAGGAGAACCTTCCATGTGTAGCTGCCATGTGCAGGGGAGTCTTCCCATCTTTACTCTGAAGAGAGAGAAGGCAGAGAAAGAGACATTTATTATTGTAAAATGTACATATTACAAATATGAAATCATTAAAACATCAGCTATTCAACTATGAGTCTAACTCAGAAGTGTTAGAAAGATAAAATGAACAGAAGCTATCACAGACGCCACTGTGGACCACCCACACACACAAAATGCTTGAGCAGCTTGCTGCCTTAGGGAGTCTCCCTCCCCCTCCATCATCCATATGGCCTTGCACCTTGTTGCTGTAGGGACCCAATATCAGTTTCCATCACTGCTACCAAAGTGCTAAAAACATAGTCCCTCTAGCTTTCAACTAAATTCTGAGCAGGATGCATACTAGTAAACACTGAGGACATACAAGATAAAATGTATCCTTTTTTAATACATAGACACAGGAGCATTATGCACATACTTCCTTCTTTGGAAAGCAAATACTCTCCCTTGGATGAATTTCTAGTTTCAGCTTTTTTAACTGCATGTTAACATTACCTGCAAGTTGATGTGAGCCCCATGGGCCAACAGCAGCTCCTGGCACAGCGCCCCCTGGCGTGAGGAGGAAGCAAAGTGGAGGGCAGAGAAGCCCCTCTCGTTCACCTGAAGCCAAGGGACCAAGTAACAGGATTAAACACACAATTACTATGCACATGCAACGTGGCAGAGAGTGATGCGCACACACCTGGTTAACACTGGCTCCTGCCTTGATCAGCTCACCGACAACCACATCCTGTCCATTGTAACAAGCCAAATGGAGTGGTGTGTTGCCATAGGCATTAGCCTCATTTACCTATGCACAGAGGAACAACATTTTCAATTTAATCATTACTAACTACAGTAAGAAATTTTGGTGACACAGACGGCATTTTAAGGACACTGTCAGTATGTCTGTACTGACGTTAACCCCGAGGCTCAGCAGGTAGTGCACTGTGCTGCTCATGCCACTGGAGGCAGCTGCATGCAGTGGGGTATAAGCCTTCTTGTCCTTACAGTCCACCTCAGCTCCACTGGCAACCAATAACTTCACTACCTCCAGGTGACCTGATACAGAGAAGTGAGAAGGAGATGAGTCAAATTCACTTCTGTCAAGAACTACATGCCAGCATCTCCCATTCACATCAACACTATGACCACTATGAACACTCTTACCCATGTAGGCTGCCCAGTGGATGGCTCTCCTGTCCTTCTTATCAAACGCATTAATGTTGGCTCCTCTTGACAGCAGCAACTTCACCATCTGACACACAGAATCAGATTGACAAGGAGCTGATGTGTAGTCACCTCTGTATCTGTGTGTGTGGGAGTGAAGAAAGACTGACCTCTACATGTCCACTGAAGGCAGCGTGGTGCAGGGCAGTGCGTCCCGCCCGATCAGATACGTTGACATTGCTTAGCAACGGGACCAAAGCCTCAGCACAGCGTACCGCCTTATTGCTAGCTGCTACATGGAGCGGCGTCTGCCAGTTCTTGTCGCGAGCATTCACATCCGCACTGTGCTTTAGTAACACTGCCACAGCATCCTGAATAAAGAGTGAGCAAACATAAGGTCTACTGGAAAACAGTCTCAGTGCTCTAAGAATGTAAGCACCAAGGTTTGCAGGTGGCTGTGTGGGTGTTTAGAAAGTTCATATTCTATTCATAGAGGGCTTTCATCCTGAAATCAAAATGCTGGAAAGTAGAAACTACACAAGGGACTATGTTAGTTTGGGCATGTCGCCCAGGACTAAGAAGAATAGGCAGACATTTTGACGTTTATCAAACACAAAGCCATAACACAGGGGTTATTTCCATTTGCCCCTTTAAGGCAAGATTCTGGGAAAGATTCTCTTAACTTTATCACAACAGACCTTTCTTAAAACCTTGTCAGTAAAGCAGCTAAAAGATATTCTAAGCAGAAAGTGTTTGCAAAATCTCCCTTAAAAAAGGATTTGTTTACCATTACTTGTGACAGGGTCAAAGTTGTAGCGGATTCCCCAGAGGTCACATTTGCATGTGTGTTTGTGTAATGTGTTACCTCGCTACAAGAAGCCACAGCTCGGTGAAGAGGAGTTAACCACTTGTTATCTTTGGCATTAACTCGGGCTCCTTGAGTGAGAAGAAGAGAGTGAGACAGGGTAAGAAAAAGGAGATGTCAGAGCAGTCACATAGTGGCATACGCAGAATCGCAGAATGTACAAAAAGGAGGGGAAGAGCTAAATATCTTAAAAAATATCTTGTAAAAAAAATAAATAAAAAAGGATTTTATGAGAAGGAGGATGAGCCAACAGTGGCTGGAAGATATAAAATGCCCATGATCCCCTTTTGGCACGACCCGTGTGCTAAAATAGCCCTGCAGCTGCACCTGTTACTTGCTCTTCATTGAGAAACACTGAATGCACACACAGTCTGCAGCACCCTACTCACTCGTGTTACACGTATGCTTACACTCAGGCGTTTAAGTGTAAGCTCCTCCCACTGATGTGCTCAGCTTACTTCACAGAAAATGAAGCCAAAAAAACACTCGTATCAGATTGTTGACAGATCACAAGAGCGGTCACTAGTCACCATGAGACGGTAACTGAGCAGTGAGCACAGCATGGAAATTACTGAGAAAATGCATGTTATGATAAAAGAGATGACAAACAGTCAGGCTTTTATTCCAGTTTAAAATGCACTGAGCTGTATGGAAGTAGGGAACTACAGGGGGGAAAAGAGTAACATGGCATTAAATACAAAAAAAAAAAAAAAGTTGTCTGTGAAGTTTCTCAGTCATCCAGGTCATCATAGTCTAAGAAGCTTGGAAAGAAAAGCGTCCCTCTTGGGAGGACACTCCCACGAGGCTCTTACAAATTGCACATTTTAATAAGGAGAACAGCTAATTATTCAGTATTGCTTTGAGTATCTTACCGAGCAATCAGCATGATGTAAATAACGCTTTTAAGACTCGTGCCTAAAAAATACTACAGTTTGAGTGAAGGGATATAAACATACAGAAGAGGTAATGAGGATACAGACATAACTGTATTTCTCCATCCACCCAGGCATTATAACTAGAGGTCCATAATTAGGTAGAAATGAAATCAAATGATTGGCTTAACAGCAGCACGGTGGCACGGTGGTTAGCACTGTTGCCGCACAGCAAGAAGGTCCTGAGTTCAATTCCACCATCAGGCCGGTCTTTCTGTGTGGAGTTTGCATGTTCTCCCCGTGTTTGCGTGGGTTCCCTCCGGGTACTCCGGCTTCCTCTCACCGCCCAAAGACATGCAGCTTGTGGGGATAGGTTAATTGGTGTGAGTGTGAATGGTTGTCTGTCCCTGTGTGTTGGCCCTGCGACAGACTGGCGACCTGTCCAGGGTGTACCCCGCCTCTCGCCCTATGACAGCTGGGATAGGCTCCAGCGACCCTGAAAAGGATAAGCGAATGGATGGATGATTAGCTTAACAGGTGAGCTGGGATGTAATGTTTACCTGAGAGGATGAGAAGTTCAATGATCTCAGCATCTCCCAGGTAAGCTGCAGCATGCAGCGGGGTCCGCTTCTCGTTGTCCTGGGAGGACGTTACGAAACAAAAACAATCAGTAAAAAATAGGTTTCACTTCTCGTTCAGGACACACATCCTGAGCTGTGACATCATTTGCTGCATGCCAGAACAGAATCAATAGACCTTACAGTGTTGCAGACCACAGGAAGTGCCATTCAGTAAAAATATCTATCATCGTTTCCCTTTTATTCTTCACTTCACTTCATCACTTCAACACACATCTCGCCCTTTCAGTACAACTGAGACCAATCAGTGAGGTGGGGCTATAAACAAATCTCATGTGACTGGAATAGGCCTGGGCTAGTGTAGCTGGCTCCAGGGAGAGCTGGTGTTATGACCCCACCATTATAGACCCACAGAAATCACACTGGAAAAACACGCTCAGGAAGACTGGGACACAGACTGAATGAAATTGGGGAAAAAGGAGAGAGCCAGTGAAGGTCGTGAACTTTCTCATCTGAAAGGTTAGAGTGTTACAAACAGTTCATATGTCCTGTCTCGCTGGCAGCTACATAGGATGCAGAATACAGAAAGCTGCCAAAAAAGCACTCCGCCAGCCAATCGATAAACCCAGATCAGCTGTGGGCTGCCGGCTGCCTGCTGCTCCCCTCGCTGTTGTTTATGTGCCCTGTGGCAGTGAAAGGCAATGCTAATGTGTTTGTGTAAATTATTCTAAAACTAAACAACCTGAAGCAACAAAAGTGTGTGATTTACCTGAATGTTGACATCCTCTTTCTTGAATATGAGGGCGCGAACTTCATCTGGGTCCACATTGAAGATGGCTCTCAACAGAGATGGCTATAGAGATTAAAAAAAGAAAGAATGATGAGAAATGCCAGCGTATAGCACTATTGGAAAGGCAGTAATTTTCTATGCTGACAAGTGTGTTATCAGAGAGAGTTATGAGTGTTTCAGACAGAAGAGTCTTGCACACACACAGAGTATAAACCCAGGCTGGGACAGAGCCATAGGTCACATATGGCTGTATATCACCTATTTGTTTATGAGTAGCTGTTTTGGCACATAACTGTTCAAATCTGGGTTAATCCTGAGCATTCTTGCCACGTTGTGCTGCAACAGAAAGTAAATAAAATGTAAATATAGAATAAAATAAAAATGAATAACATACGTTTACGAATAAAGAAGAATTTTGAGTACATTTGCTAAATTTAAACAAGTTATACAAGGTCCTCCTCAAGAAAGAAACTGTGAATGAATGACAGGCACATGGTTTATCTTTAGCCTCCGTTTAATCTATGCTCATGGTCATAAATGTAAACAGCTGCCATGAGGTTGACAGCATACTGAGCAGGATTTGTAGCCAGCGATGCCCTGCAGTCATGATAAAAGTAAGATTACGACAAAAACAGCATCCTCCTTTTCCTTGCATCAGCCTTTATTTTAAAACTGCTTTCGGCTTTCAGAAGTGATGAATTCATAATAAAAGGGTAATTTGTCATCTCTGAGATTTAACTGTTTCTGTGTTTGATAGAGAAAAATAACAAAACTCATGCAGCACAGCAGACATTTGGTATTATAATAAATCGCCTTAAAGACTGCCCTAGTGAGCCTCATCTTTGTTACCAAGATTTGAGCAATGTAGAAAATTTAAATTAATGCTACTGTTCTCTAATTGCAGCTTCCTTCTTTCAAATCCTATAAATAAAAAAGTGTTTTTCATTTGCTGCAACAGTAGTGAAAGTGCCTAACGCTAATATGATGGTGCTGATTTTGGCGAGGCTCTAATCTTCAAATGCTGCCGTTCGCTCTTTTGCAACCTATCAAGTATGTCTACTGAGGCTCCATGTCTCTTACTGACAAACCTTTTTTGCTAGAGTGGCTCGTCATGGTCAAACACTGCTGTTCAGTCTATACTTAGTACGATCTAGTGTTAATAAGCACTACAACAAACACTTCAGCCTTCTTCTGTTTTCCCCAACCTGCTTTCATTACCTCCAAACTAAAAATAAGTAGGGCTGTCTAGCATGCCGGCATCCATCTCTTGCCTATTACAATGATGACCACTAAGCTAATGTAAGTGACTGAAGGAGGTCCCCGTGCATAAACCCTGTCATCACAGCCGGCACATCTTCTTTGGCTTCCCCCTCTTCAGTGCATGCTTCAAAGAGCAGTCATCATAAGTTGAAAAGACTTATTAGCATGTTCCAGCAGAAAGCTTGCCCTTTATACATCCAACAGCGGAGACTACAAAGACCAGGGCTTGCTTTTAATCTATACAAACCAGAGCAGTTCTCATGTGGCAGGACAATACTAGCGCTATATTTAGTGGCACAAACCATGTGCTGAAAGTGCACTGTATTTTTATAGAATGGCACATGAAACAGTACAGGTATAAACATCAGACCAGAACGAAAAAGTGCAGTGGTCTACCTTAAATCCTAGTTAATGCTGTCATTTACACACAAAACTGTAGATGGTACCCTCGTTAAAACCAGCAATTTAGAGATTCAGCAAACAGTCCCATCTCACCTTGTCATCCTCAGCGACTACCTTTCGAGAGGCATGATGGGATCTGCGGTCTGGGGATGATTTGGGCCGTGGAGGTGGGGATGAAGAGCAGGACTCATCCTCCTCTACCTCCTCCAGCACCACAATACACACACGGCTAGCCCGCTCAGACCGCATCGGGAACAAACATTCACACGCCACACAATCACTCACTCACTCACTCACACACACGCTCTGTCACTCACGCACATGAATACAGAGTGTTCCTTCTCACATATGTGCACAATTCAGCGGCACAAAGGTCAGCAGTAAATCCCGCACACATAGTGTTTTCCTCGTAAACAAGCGCTGCACATCTTCGCAGAAAAAAACCCACTCTGAAATCCGGCTCTGTCCTCTATCTGTCAGTGTTGCTTTGCGGCATGTCTCTTTATCCTCCTCCTCCTCCTCCTCTCTCGTCTCCACACTCACACTCTGTGAGCGGCAGTAGCGGAGACGGCAGGGAATTCCTTTGCGTAATGGTGGCAGTAAGAGGCATGCGGCAGAATGAGCTGCGCACAGGAAGCTACATATCCTCGCTGCTGTGCTGCAGCCAGGAGCACATACGCAACTGATGCAAACACACACGCGTGCGCACACACACAGATTAGCATAAACGTGGGAGGGGGCAGCAGCACTTAATGTATGTGTGGGTATGCATCGCTCATTTCAGGCAGACTGCTGAAGCCAGCTCTTTCAAAAGAAGAGAGGGATAGGAGAGGGAAAGGAGGGGGAGGGGAGAGGAGAGAGAAAAAGAGAGCCAGGGAAGAGAAAGAGAAGGGAGGGAAAGGGGAGTAGAGATAAAAGGGGTGAGAGACAGAGAGAAATAAAAAGAAAAGGAGTGGGAATGGGAGGGGATGATTGTAGGCAGGTACCTGGAGCACTACAGAACAGCTGTGTGAGTTGACAGTGGAAAAAAAGAAGAGCAGATAAAAGAGAATCAAGTTATAAAAAGAGTGACGAAGAGAAGTAAGATTTACTGGGACAAAGGACAGCTATTTGATGCGTCACTGTAACCAGGTCACTTCCTGGTCAGGGCTCATCCTGACTGTCCAGCTAACGAGCATGACAATACTTCCACTGTTTTAACTGTAAGAACAAAAGCGAAAGTCTAATAATGCTTTTAGAGTAAAAGCTTCCCTCTCAAGGAACAGAAACCATGCTGTTTGTTGGACGTTTGAGCTCGGTCCAGATCCCTGCTTGTTTACAACTCTACCTAACTCAGTCTACCCTTTGCCTTATCATTAAGTACCCATGTAATAAAACTCCTGTGTCTGTTATTGCACATTAAAGTAATAATGTCAAAGGCTGCTCATATTTTGTTAACTGGCCATGCTTCAGGCATCTTAAAAGCTATATTCAACATAGATTGTTAAAAACAACAACAACAACTACACATACACATACACATACACACTTAAATGTAGTGCTGTTTTTAGCTAAATGGGGTGTAAATTATCTGCATTTTATAAAGCTGGTGCTACAATAGAAGTCCCCTTTCATTTTGTATGCTGAAGAATCAAAGAAAATGAATACCACATTGTTGTTGTTTTAGTTTGTGTGTGTGCCCCTGTCCTCTTTGGTGTACTGGTGGCATAGCTTTAGAAGTTCCCATCTCCTCATTATAAAACTGGAACCAAATGGCTTTGCCAGAGAATGTGAGGGTAGCTAACAAGACCAGTCTGTGTGTGTGTGTGTGTGTGTGTGTGTGTCCTTCATATTCAACGCAGATCCTAAAAAGAGCAATCTTGCCAAGCCACACATCCCTATTAACTCAGTGGGAGGGACGGCGCAAGGCAAATGAGAGAGAGCGATTCATTTAGAAAGAGCCTTTGTGAAGGCCTAAATTTTAAGTCTAATGGTTTTAACATTTAGAAACGTAATATGAAACACAACATACAATTTCTCTTTTCCTACAGTAATCACTCTGCCATTACAGATTTGCATCAAAAGCACAAACAAAGAATGATTTTCACGAAGCAAAGCATGTAAACAACCAGCGTTTTGTCTATCCCACTTGCTAGCACTGGGGAAACTCTAAGCAGAGCAGCCCGAAGATATTTACAAAGCAAATTTGTTGTAATCCGCTAAACAGAAGTGAGTATTTCTGTCTGTATCCATCCAAACTCAAAAGCAAAGCCAAAGCAGTGGATGTGGAACAGGCTGGAAAACTCCAGATACAGTAAAATGAATGATCAACATCATGTGAAAAAACAATCTAACAAATAAATAAACATTTTGTTAGGTTGGTCTTGTGTAGTATGAAAAGTCCAGTGTGACTGCAGCTACTTCATGAGAGACCTGGCGTGACAGTGTGCATGTGTAAGAGAAAGTATGCAGGCCTGCACTGACCTCTGCTCTGACCCAGCAATAGGATGCACGGTGTGTGTAACATAATCCCAGAAACACAAAGGGCAGTGCGTGAGTGTGTGTGCTGGCACAGACAGCAGTAATAAACCTGCTGATATCAGCTGATACCGTGAGATATATTAAAAGGTTTCAACGATCATCATGAGATCATCTGTAGTATAACTTTGCTGTTTTGATGTGTAGCCAGAGCCATCTAGAGCTATTATATCTCTAGAAAAACTACAAAAAGAGCAGCAAAAACTACAAGTGGAAGATGGCGATTAGTGCAGCTGCTGCGATAGCTCTCCCCTGACTCATTATGTATGAAAGTACTGTGCGTTGCCATCCTAAAATACAGGTTACCATTTTGCTCAAGAAAGCTGATATTACCGTTATGAAATCATCTGTATGATAGGCTGAAATGTTTGTAATGGCTAATGTTGTAAATTGCTTAAGCTAAGATAATCTAACTAACTTTATACCTCATAGTATCGTTAACCACCTACTCTGCATCCATTCAACACTTTAATCTGTCTCCCATCAACAAATTATTTAAACATTTTAAATAAATGGTCTGCTACCATCACGTCAGTGTTTTAATACAACTTTTGAACTAGTACGCGGGATAGACTTTTTTAATTATCCGGTTGTTCAGTCTGACGTCACTAGCCGTGTCTGGGCCTAAACTCCGCTGCAGGTCCATATATCAAACGATCAC
>NW_005187814.1:4826-9191 GCF_000239375.1 Pundamilia nyererei | reverse complement strand
CCCGGAAGTAGGATTCGTCACGTCATCACTGAACAATCGGATTATTATTACTGTGATATTGAACTGGCCTCAAGATATTGATAACGATTACTAACTTTCTGGTAATGCGACACAACTGGTATGATGTGTACTAGGTATGTCACAATGACTGCGCTGACAATAACTGTGATATTTAAAAATGAAATATCAATATTGTATCAGTGACATTCATATGAATCTAAATAACTCTGATTTGGCTTTGGGCTTTTTTACATGTAAGGTCACAGATTCTCACCATCTCTTTGACTTTAATTCAATTTCCAAAAAATACTAAACAAAAATAAACAGACTTAAAGAATTTGACTGATTCAGTTATTGCTTTTTAAAATATTTTTGGCAGATTTTCTATAGCACTGGCAATTATATTGTTCTGATTAATTTAGTTTTAAATGGATAATTGGTTAATTGTTTAGTGAAAATCTGATGTGATGTGAAGTTCTACCTTTTTCTTTTAAAATCCTTTATTTGAACTGTAAGAAGAACTCTGCAGATTTATTTTAACACCATCTAACCTTGAGCCAAGATCATCTTTAATGTATTGTTAATGCGGGAGAAACAGGAACGCCGATAAAGAACAAGAACACAGAACAGTCAGTTTTAACCACTGGGTCAGCTTACGCTTTGATTATACTCAGACACAGACACGGACAGCTGGAGACCCAACAGACTAGGAGTTATTCCTGTTATAATTCTATGAACTATGCCTAAATTCCACTTCCTTGGGCGCACGTGTAGTTGATGTCACTCAGACACAAGCGGCCTCAAGCGGACCCCAGCTGACTCGCAGATCTGCAAATTCTGATCAAACTTACACTAACTATGACTAAATAAACTAAAACAAACTGTGACTCCTAATGGTTTTTCTTGTATAAGTCACTACTTTTAGCCAGATTAACCTAGAATAGACTACATACTCTCCAGGACTATAAAACTGAAAACTAAAGCAATAAAGCAATTAAGCTGTATAAATTCTGCACACACTGCACTTATCCAAACAACTTGGTGCATGATGGTCAGAAGCTCTCTGGTGACCGGCTATTGCATCGCACGATTCTGCTGAATAGAGACAGTTCTTTTGAGAAGTCGCAGGCCAGTAAACACATAGAAGGAGAAACATTTGAAATACTAATGATAGTATATTTAAAAAAAAAAAAAAAAAAAAAAAAAGGAGAAGAAGAAATGATTCAATCACTTCTTAGCTGGGTCAAACAGCCTGGTTTCTAAGCAACAGGACGCCCTCTGCAGGACAAACATACCCCGTTGCCAAGAAAAATGACATTCTCGTCTCCACTTTGGCCCTCTGAGCACTCTAAGTGTGACTATTTTTGTCCCTTTGTCAACTTGTCAGCAAACAGCACAGAGAACAATAGAGAATAGAGAGGGAGATCTGACCACACACACTCTTCCGCTCGTTGCGTGCTTGATGTAAGACTGGAAGACTGTTCAGGCCAGGACAGGACACTGAGCCCCACAATACCTGACCCACTTTTTCTTGACCAAACTCATCAGAGCTTCAATCAAAGCCAATTGTGACTCAACATATAACTGAATTTCTAAGCAGTTCAGTGTCACTATACTGAACCCCTGATAAGTCATTAAGAGTATAAAACATAAATTTAAAAAATGAAAGAGTTAAATCGATAATTTTAGCCTAATGCAGAGTTTCATCATCTTTATTATAAAATGTATTATTTAAGAAGTTTAGCACCAGCACTCGAACAGAAACACAGTACTTTGACTCACGGTGTAAAAGTCTGAGTCTCAGTTAACCTGTTCTTTATGTATGTTGACAAATCAACAAATTCCATGCCAAAAATTCTGTCTTTTAAATATATTGCTCCACAATACTATTTTCTTTTTAAATATACATATATATAATTCTATTTTTATTTCTGTTAAGTAAAATGCATACATGTATATGAGCTTACACACTTGATTTCCTAATTTATTACATCTATCTATCAACCAATCAACCAACCAATTTTCCTTTCAAATGTTATATAACATACAAACTGCTGTCAATGTGGCTGGCTTCTCAGTGGGCCAAACGTGGAATATAAATAAATAAATAAATAAATAAATAAATAGTGTGTGGCAAAAACATTAATCCGACCTTTGGCTAATGATCAACCCGCCCACTTGCTATCACCACCCTGAAGACAGGAGCGTTTCCAGCAGCTGATCTGAGGATAATGTCTGACCGGTGAACACAGCTGAGCAGACTTGAGGGCCAGCACCAGCTGCTACTTCCTGTGACAGCCTTTCTTATCTCCAGCAACAGGTGACTGCCCGAAGCTGCCCTCGGGGGCTGAGACGGACAGCTGACAAACCTACTGGGCAACAAATTCGATCTGCAGTCTTTTAATTTGGAAGGTGCAATCCAATCCACGATATCGGCTAACTTTTACGTTATTAACCTGGCAAGGTGTACCACGCGTTAAGGATTGCGGTTGCTTATTCACATTTAACAGGGCGCAGGAGTTAGCTAGCCACCCAGATAACCTCGTAGCTATCCAGCTGTGTTCATCGGTCCATCACCACCAGCAACACACACACAAACAGTCAAAAGCACCGAGCCTTTGGCATGAAACTACTTTAACTGGACAAAGTTAATGTAAGGCAACAGATGGCCACACGTTAGCATACTTCTTGCTCTTTTTTTTCTTTTTTTCTGTTTACGGCTATAGCTAGTTAGCTAACATGTTAGTTGACTTAATGATAAGAATGATGCAACATTAGCCTAGCATTTAGACTTTTATTTCAAAAATAACATTTGCACGGCAGGCTTAAGTCACTATCGACAAACCTAATAGTTTTATGTTACACAAGTTTAAGGAAAAATAAGCAGTCGACGTGACACGCCGCTCCTTATCTCCATACTGTAAAAACTCGAGCAAACTGGCGTTAATCAGTTTTCCTCAAAAGTGTCGAGCTGACTACACCCCAACTAACTGAATTCATAGGTGAGCATTACCTGGTCTTGTATCTTCAACACAGCCATATTCCTTGAGTTAAGACCAAAGGAGGCAGCAACTCGCACGGGAGTTACTGTAAATTACCCGGGGTAGACTGAAAGGGAAAAGACGCTCCGCGGCGGCTTCTCCCTCTTCCTGTCACGGACGCACTCACTGGGAATACACAGCATCAACTTCCCCATATTTTCACTGTTATGTATCCCACTTATCAGGGAAATCATCATGTTGTTTCCCATAAACACAAAACGCAGACTCCAGCGCCCTCGCCATATGTCAATATGAATTGTATACTGATTGAAAATAAAGTAGTTTTGTATTAACTACGCTGAGATAAATTCAAAATCACATTTTTTCCTGTTTGTACAGTGTAAAAACAATCATTGTGCTACATAGTGTGAAGGCATGAAGCAACTATAGACAAACATATGAAGTAAAATATTTTTTTATTTAATTTTCAGCGTTCAGTATTATAAAAACATATAGTTAGGTCAATATATAATTAACAGAAACACAACACCATTTTTAAATTTAATTGGTAACAGAAGCTTATTATTATTATTATAAAATGAATTTGAGAACGGAACACCGGCTTTAGTTTAAGGGTAATCACATCATTGTATGTGTTGCATTTGTTTTCTTGAAGGTGAGGAAGTGGAATATTTTGGAATGACTCGTTCTCAACTCAGTCAGTGGGGTGAAGGTGAGTCAAGTGGAAGAACGGAAGTTGTCTTAGATAGTGCCAGTGAATTTCTGGCCTAACTGCTTTATTTCAAAATTTTAAAGTCTTAAAATCATCTTTAATTACTTTCAGAAATAAGAATTGAGTGCACAAGTTTGAATTTAGTTTTGGATTTTGTCACACAGGCTCAAATATGTACATACACCCCCACAAATATTTGGTTCTTCTAGGGGACATTGCTTTTAGTAGTCATCAAAAAACCTCTCGGCATAATTCTGTTTGGACCACTCTTATTTGCAAATTTAGTAGAATTCATTAAGATTGGTTTCTTTCCTTGCACAGACCCGAATTTCAAGCATAGTCCATGAATTTTCAATATGGTTGAATCCATTCCAGAAGCTTAATGTTAGCCTGCTTTATCCATCCAAATATGCGATGTGTTTCAGATCACTGTCCTGTTAGAACAGCCAATTGTATCCAAGTTTTAGTCGTCTTGTTGTTAATTTGAGGTGACGTTGAAGAAGTTTGAGGTATCCCTTCTTCTTCTTTACTATTCCAACCACTTTTTTTTTTACTGACATGATGCATGTGAGGCATGATGCTACCACCAGCTGGCACAGTGTTCTTAGTTTTAAAGCCCCACCTTTAGTCCTCCACACATACCACTTATCA
>NW_005187814.1:2903-4806 GCF_000239375.1 Pundamilia nyererei | reverse complement strand
TTGTTTCCCATAAACACAAAACGCAGACTCCAGCGCCCTCGCCATATGTCAATATGAATTGTATACTGATTGAAAATAAAGTAGTTTTGTATTAACTACGCTGAGATAAATTCAAAATCACATTTTTTCCTGTTTGTACAGTGTAAAAACAATCATTGTGCTACATAGTGTGAAGGCATGAAGCAACTATAGACAAACATATGAAGTAAAATATTTTTTTATTTAATTTTCAGCGTTCAGTATTATAAAAACATATAGTTAGGTCAATATATAATTAACAGAAACACAACACCATTTTTAAATTTAATTGGTAACAGAAGCTTATTATTATTATTATAAAATGAATTTGAGAACGGAACACCGGCTTTAGTTTAAGGGTAATCACATCATTGTATGTGTTGCATTTGTTTTCTTGAAGGTGAGGAAGTGGAATATTTTGGAATGACTCGTTCTCAACTCAGTCAGTGGGGTGAAGGTGAGTCAAGTGGAAGAACGGAAGTTGTCTTAGATAGTGCCAGTGAATTTCTGGCCTAACTGCTTTATTTCAAAATTTTAAAGTCTTAAAATCATCTTTAATTACTTTCAGAAATAAGAATTGAGTGCACAAGTTTGAATTTAGTTTTGGATTTTGTCACACAGGCTCAAATATGTACATACACCCCCACAAATATTTGGTTCTTCTAGGGGACATTGCTTTTAGTAGTCATCAAAAAACCTCTCGGCATAATTCTGTTTGGACCACTCTTATTTGCAAATTTAGTAGAATTCATTAAGATTGGTTTCTTTCCTTGCACAGACCCGAATTTCAAGCATAGTCCATGAATTTTCAATATGGTTGAATCCATTCCAGAAGCTTAATGTTAGCCTGCTTTATCCATCCAAATATGCGATGTGTTTCAGATCACTGTCCTGTTAGAACAGCCAATTGTATCCAAGTTTTAGTCGTCTTGTTGTTAATTTGAGGTGACGTTGAAGAAGTTTGAGGTATCCCTTCTTCTTCTTTACTATTCCAACCACTTTTTTTTTTACTGACATGATGCATGTGAGGCATGATGCTACCACCAGCTGGCACAGTGTTCTTAGTTTTAAAGCCCCACCTTTAGTCCTCCACACATACCACTTATCATTGAGGCATCTCAAATTCTGTGTCATCTGAGCATAAAACCTTCTCCCAGAAGGCATTTGGCTTGGCTATGTGGGCAGCTGCAAATTTCAGTACATCTTGAAGGTGTTGATTTTGAAGCAGGGGCGTCTTTCTTGGTCAGCACCCTCTCCGTCCCTGGCAATATAAAACTCACTTTATTTTGGACAGTCATGCTGTTTCAGCAGTTTCCAGTTTCTTGCAGGCTTGAGCCTTGGTGGTTCCTGGGTTATTCCTGAAAATCCTAACCAAATTCTTCTCATCTGAGGGTGAGAGTTTGGGTCTTCTCACAGACCTTGGGAGAACATCTGAATAATAACTGATGATCTAAACAGTTTCTTAGAAATTTCTCCAAAAGTTTCTACAATTTTCCTTCTTAGGTATTCACCAAGTTCACTGGACTTTTCTGTTTGGTCAATCCACCGAGTGCTGTCAAGCAAACCCTTATTATGCTGGCAAAGAGAAGCTACCAGTTGTAGTCAATCATGATCACTAAGAAGTGAATAGAGCTCATCAAGTTGGATGAACAATATGTATACATATATCTGAGCCTGTGTGGATTAGAGAAAATCCAAAATAAATTCAAACTCATGCATTAAATTCTTGATCTTTTAAAGTCACTAAATATGTATGCTTTACGGTTCAAATAAATTAAAAATACAAAACTACCATTACCTTTATGTCCTTGATAAGTCCATGTAAACTTCTGAATACAACTGTACATATCATTACAATTCTGCACAATCTTTTAAAACATATAAA
>NW_005187814.1:0-2883 GCF_000239375.1 Pundamilia nyererei | reverse complement strand
AAAAAACAGTTTTGTTGATTAAAAAACACTATATCGGATTCATATCGGTATCGGCAGATAGCCAAATTTATGATATCGGTATCGGTATCGGACATAAAAAAGTGGTATCGTGCCATCTCTACTTTTAACTCTGTGTGGATTAGAGAAAATCCAAAATAAATTCATACTCATGCATTAAATTCTTGATCTTTTAAAGTCACTAAATATGTATGCTTTACGGTTCAAATAAATTAAAAATACAAAACGACCATTACCTTTATGTCCTTGATAAGTCCATGTAAACTTCTGAATACAACTGTACATATCATTACAATTCTGCACAATCTTTTAAAACATATAAATGTGTCCACTGCTTCATCTCTGCAAACGTGCAAAAAGTATATTGGCACTCGCTGAGGCAATCATCGTCTGGTTGCTGGGCATAACACAAGCATATCTCGGCTATGAGTCGATTACAACTTGTAAAACAAACTACCGGTACCAGATATTTACAATAAACAATGCATGCAATGATGTTGATGACAGCTTTTATTTTGAACACATAAAACAAACAAACCAATAAATATGCACATATTGTTTCTATCAAACTGGATGTTTTCCAGTCAGTAAATGTCCCTATAGTGATCCATATATCAAGACACGACAGGTTTTCGTGCATTAACAGAATTCCATCCAGCTATAACATTCACGGTGATCACATGGGATTGAGACCCTTTGGTCTGTAAAACCTCCTGCGCCGTTCTAGATGGGAATTACTGGAAAACTGTTTGCCGCAAGTACTGCACTTGTTACTCTTGGTCTGGCTTTGCAGGTGTTGAACTAAACTCTGCAGACGGTAAATGTCTCCCACAGATTCCACAAACATGGTTTTTATCCCTTATACAGTATGTGTTTGCACATGGGCTTTCAGTCTGTACATGTAATGGAAAATCTTCCCACACAGGAATAGGAAACTGGAGCTTTGATTGGTCGATATCTGGCTTCACAGGAGGTAACAATCTTTTCACACACAGTTTTGTCTTTGATCTGAGCGCATCTGAACTTGAGCAAAGTGTTTTTGTGTCCTTTGACTTCTCAGTCTTGCTGCATCTTCCATCTTTGGAACCTGCACTGATTCCAGTAGAGTGCAGAGTTTCCCAAGTCAGTGTTGATATATCACACACCATGCATTTGGGCAGAGATTCCATTGCCTGAGCTGAAGGTGCAAAAAGAGAGAATCCCTTGCTGCTTTCACTCATATTTCAAATAAAACTGTTCACATAGTCAATGACGACAGAGTCCTGGGGGTGGCTTGGCTCTAGACTTTGTTCTCTCATTTGATTGCTACCTTTTTCCTCGTCTTTGATCTGCAGTTGTGAGCACTGCGTCTGATGTGTGTCTGTCACTCAAAGGTTTAACAGCTGAATTAAAAGCCTTCACCTTTTCAAAGCTATTTAAAGTCCAGTTTAAAACATTAAAAGCACAACACAATAAGACCCAGACATACTTTCCCCTTGTTCATGAGTGAGGGGAGAGTGACAGACAGATTGGTGTGATGTCAGCAGTGATAAATGAGGTCACATGAGGTGAAGACACACAACAAGTCTGGAAAATAAATGTGAATTTGAGGATTTAGTTACTAAAAAAGACACTGCAACAGTAGTCAAATGTTGATGGAAGGTGTAACCGGACAAACATTAACACAGCAAGTGCTGGATGATATGCTTGCGGGGAGTTCATAATAATTTCTGGTCAGAGATTTGTTGCATGTGTTGAGTTTTACTTGAATTTGTTTCACTGAGGAGAATAATTTAGGTGACCAGTACAACAAGGGAATATAATCTGGAGATAGGGGTATTATTCTGGTATAGCAGCAAAGTATTGCCTATATGTAAAAATTACATAATTTTTTTTTAAAAAGCAAAGCTTTTACATTTTTTTGCTCTGGACTTTGGAGTCTGAGACATGATTACCCAGCGATGTACTGGTCTGCATCACATTTAAAGGCACTACTAACACAAACAATGTCTTTTTACATAAGGGCAAAACACACACTCATTATTGTACTAAACAAATAGTTTCATAAAATATTTTGCTGGTACATTAAGAATGGCTACATTGTGACATTATTTTCTGAGCTGTCATTGTAGGAAAAGCACAGAAAGCTACAAATGAGAATCAGCAGCTGGGTCCAAATTGACCAGTATGTTAAAATCATACACCAGTCACGTGAAAGCCTTTTTTCTACTCCAATGTGTTCTCTATATAGTTTCTGTCAACCATAACCTTAACTCTTAGTGAAACAGTGAAACTGAGAGTTGAGGAAGGGTAAAAAAAACAAAAGAAACAAACTAAACTAATAAACAACAACAAACAAACCCAAAATCATATATTGGATATAAAATTTGTTTTTGTGATATTAAAATCAAATTCAATAAAACAAACCAACACAAAGATGTATGCCCAGACCTAAATCCTAAGAAAATCTGTGGGGTGCCCTGAAGAGGGCTGCGCACAAGAGATGTCCTTGCAATCTGAGCTGACACCAAAAAAAACTGTCACACTGAGCCGAAACAGTGCAAATACAAAAATTTGTGCATCCCCCCCCCATTAAATACATCTTGATCGTGTTACATATTATTTTACCAATCCGGTAAACTGATATTCTCACAGTTGGTGATGTGCTTTGAAAGTGAGGAAAGTAAAGCCTCCTCACAGTGAGGATAAATACAGCTGTTTAGTCTAACACTGGTGTCAGATACATGGAGCAGTAAAACAAACAAACAAACAGCTGGACTGGTGCACATTCCCTTTAAGTGTTTATTTTCTGGCGCATTTATCATCTGCTAGTTCAATGCACCAATCTGAAGCCCCGGCTAAGTTGGATTTGATGATATTGTCCAG
>NW_005187813.1:335990-341256 GCF_000239375.1 Pundamilia nyererei | reverse complement strand
TTTTTTTTTTTTTACCTTAATACTCACGGAATAGGGGACAAGTCATGGAGCCCAATCTAATTGAGAATCTCAAGCTCTCCTGCTTCATTCTAGTTTGGAAATGTGCCGTCTTCAACTGAAAATTTCTCATTTGTAAACAGAGAGCTTGCTCTCACAGCTGTCCAACAACTAAAATTAAAGCCAGTTATATCACCTATTCACCTATATGTTCTACTTTTAAACCCAACCAGGATTTTTTTTCTTTTTAAATATAGGATAGAATATTCAGGTTGACACATATATGACTGGAATAATTCTTTCCTGCCTCTGAGGTCTCTGAAGAAAATATATATAAGGGACCAGATAAGCAATGCCCTTTATATTCCCATACTGCATGTCATATGTGTGCTAAAAGTGAATGTGGACACAGAATGCTAGTTTAAGTTCTGATTTCTAAACCTTGAGGAAGATTGAAGGACGTTTCTTTGTAGGCACTGTTGCTATTCAAAAGTCTATTTTTAAAATCACACAAAGTGGTTTAACCAAATTAGTTTTATCTGATTCCAGTATTTTGGGACACTGCAAGGAATAACAGCAAACATGGATATCCTATTAGCATGAATACAGATAAATCTACCTACATTTATGAAACACAAAGTAGACAGACAGCATCGTCTATCACAGTGGTGGTTGAATCTCCGCCAGATATAAATTCAGTCCATACACTGACACAATTCCATAGGAAGTAAATCAAGCCAAAAGGCCAACTAAGATCTAGAACCAAAGTGCAAAAAGATAGTGGTTTTCAGAAACTCCAGGAACCATAAGTAAGCCTGTAGTCTGAAAACAAAGTGCTCCATTATTATTTAAACTGGACCTGAACAATAGACAAGTTAATGTGATTGTGAAACTGAGAGACACCTCACACTCATATGGTAGTGACAACCAACCACATGGCAGATCCATATTTTGATTTATTGTCCTTGTGACTGTTGTTAAGTAAAGCAAAATAAATAACTGCTGATATTTGTTTAGAATCTTACTCTTCCGCTGATCTTTCCAAACTCAGACCTCATTGTACTGCGTCATACTAACAGAGTTTGCTCTCAGACTACATGCTTATTGTCTAGCACACTTTTATTCCTTTAGTCAGCTGTTTATACAGTGCTTAAATTTACTTAATTTCCTTATTCTAGTGTCCCTACCTTTAAGTATTTGCAGGTAAATATAATTAATTTGAAATTTGAAATGAAATAAAATTGTAATTCTGTTTCATTACAACATCCAACAAGGCTACAGAGCAACCCCTCAACCACATCTAGGTTTGACAGACCACATGTCCATGCTGCTGATCCCTGCATACACTCCCATCAGGAGGAGCCTCCCCCAGCCACAAAGACTGTGAAAACCTGGTCAGAACATCAGCTGTAGAACTGTTTTAAAAACACAGACTGGATAAGCTGGAGGAGGTGGCTGGGGAGAGGGAGGTCTGGGCCTCTTTGCTTAGGCTGCTGCCCCCGCGACCCGGCCCCGGACAAAGCGGATGAAGATGGATGGATGGATGGATGGATGGATGGATGGATGGACTGGAGTATGTTTGAACACCAGGGCCAGGACGAGCATGCTACATCTGTGCTCCCCTATACAAACTTCTGTGTCAATAGTGTCATGTGGACAAACATCTGTATTCCAACCAGAAACCTTGGATGACAAGGTCCTGCTAAAGCAACGTGATGCTGCTTTCTGATCTGGTGACAGTATGCAGTACAGTGCATCCAGATCTGATCTGAAAAGAGGTATCAGAGAGGCCAAGACTGAAAACCACTTCAGCAACAACAATTCAAGACAGGTATGACAGGGAGTCCAGCACTTAACCAACTACAAGCCTGGCAATACCACAATGACCGAGGGCAGCACGGGGTTTGCGGAGGAGTTGAACCACTTCTTTGCATGTTTGAGGTGAACGGACCAGAGGCAGCGGCGGCTAAAACATCTGACAGCAGCAGCAGTCCAAGCCTTATGGTGCAGGAATATGAGGTGAGGGAACTGAACCCCAGGAAGGCCTGTGGTCCAGATGGGGTGACGAGAGGGCCCTAAAATAATCTGTAGATCAGCTGGCTGGGGTCTTCAATAAGATCTTCAACGATTCACTGTCTCAGTCCTGCATCCCGTCATTACGGGTTCAGAGGCTGTCGGATTGGTGTGCGGTCAACAATTTGGACCTTGATAACACCAAGACGAAAGAGCTGGTAGTCGACTTCAGAAAGAGGAAGTCTGAGCTGCAGCCTATAAGCATCAACGCGAAGTGTGTGGAAATTCCGTCCAGCTTTGAATTATGGCATGTACACATAGACAAAGACCTCCAGTGGATTTCAAACACGTCAGAGGTTGTAGAGAAGGCCCAACAGTGTCTCCATTTTCTGAGAATCGTCAGAAAAATGGACCAAAAGAGGGAGCTGCTGATCGTCTTCTACTGTTGCTTCATCAAAGTGTGCTGACATATGGCATCTCTTTGTGGTTCTCCAGCTGCACCATGGCACACAAAAAAGCACTTCAAAGGGTTATCTTACAACAAAACACTGGACATCTTCTTCTCTCCCTGAAGGACCTGTACAGCACTCACTGTCTCAAGAGGGCACACTGCATCATACTGGACTGTTCACATCCAGGACACTGGGAGAGCTTTTACAACAGGGCAATAGCCCTAATCAATGCTAACAGCTGATTAGGTACTTCCTTGAACATTTTTGGTGGGGCAATAATGTGCAATGAGCATTTATTCTTTAATTTATTATTCATACCTTTTTGCACTTTATGTCCTCTTTAAAGTTTACTGTGTGTGCTTTTTTTGTTGTGTTTAGTTGGGCTTAGTGCTGACATGTGACTGTGCAATGACAATAAAGAGTTATTTTATCTTAGATTTTATATGCTGTTTTTTTGCAGCATACCTTGAAATGGATTCCCCAAACCGAAAAGAGAGTGCAATGGGGGTGATTGCATCATTATTCACAGGTTAAATAATCAAACGGGCATCCCACTAAAGCACACAACACTCATTCTTTGAACTCTATATCTCAAGAACTACCTATTTTCTAGTCATTAGTGTTTTGCTTGGTTCATTATCCATAAAATGTAAATGTATTTTTTTCTGACAGCAATGCTTACACCTAATCAGGCTTTACAGGCTACAGCAGAGACTTCCTAATGCCTGATGAGATACATGTTACAAAATTCTATGTTTCAGTCATTTTGATTCTCTACAGAGATTATTAGGCTTATGAGGGATGATGCTTATTCTTGAATCTCAGTGTGCTGTGGGCAGTTATTTAGGAGGCTGGGAAGATGTGTGTAGCATAATTTGCTTGACTGAAACCCTGCAGGCCTACTTATCAAGACAAGACCTACAGCACTGCTTGTGTGGAGTGGCCCAGGTCAGAATAATGTTATCTAGAGATAACAATAGTAATATGAGAAATGTTTTCACTATAGCATCAGCTTTAATTTCAGTATTAGAAATTATAATTCATAGAACTTGTTGGCAAAAACTGAAATATCTCTAAGGAGGTCACTGTCGCTGCACTGCTGGGCTTTCATGTGCTGCCAAGATCTCTGGGAGAGATGTAGACAAACTGATATGCATGGGATTCCACTGCCTGAAACTCCAAGTCGTTTTTGAGATTGTTGGAGGCACCACAGAAAACATTTGTAAACTGTCAAAAACATACCATTACAGTTTCTCAGTGATTCGCTTTGTAGGAGCTAGCCATATTAGAGGCTTACACACACAAATGAGGGCTACAGCAGATCATCTAATAGTCAAAAGGTTGGTGGTTTCATCCCTGGCTGGTCCAGTCTCCAATCTGCATACTCAATTATCTTCGAGCAAGACACTGGGATTCGTGTGTTCCTCATGGTTGTTGGTAGGTAGCATTAAAAACAGCAGTGGCTGCAATGCTGTGTGTCCAAAACAATTAACATTCTGCATGATTTTAATATATTCTTTAAAGCCTTCAAATATACCCAGGACACACTGAGTATAACATTGCCTACTTAATATGTTTTTGGTCATTTTAAGCATCAGAAAGAGATCATCCAGGGTTCTCTCAGTGATAAAGGTTGTGAGTTATGAGTTGTTAGCAAGTGGTTGTTGTTGTTGTTTTTGTTGTTGTTGTTGTTGTTGTTGTTGTTTTAATGGAATTTCGACATTTTCAGCTCTCTGTACCCCAACAAAGTTATATTAAAATGTTCTAGATTGCTCCCATCTCTGAGCTAGCTAAGCAGCAACTAGTTATAAACTAACATTAAAAAAGTGCTTACCAACAGGAAATTTCTGGAAATGCTCAACCACTCTTAAGTATCCCTGTAATTAGGTTGGTTTGGGTTCATTTTAGTTCGTTTTGCTCCCTTTATTTTTTCTTTGTCAGCTTTTCAAGTAAGCTTTCAAGTACGCAAGTTTGTACAACTCAGCTCCTGCCATCCCCTTTCAATTTCACTGAATAATATTTACAGTGGAAATTGCCCATGATCTGCCAAATTTTTATTTCTTTATTATTTTTTAAATAATTTCTTTAAGACTATATATTTATTAAACTGTTTTTGACACTTTCACAACATGCTTGTTAATCAGTCAATTTGAAATCATTTAGAAAGATTGCTGTAAAGACTAGACTGATTCATTGATTCATTTACAATGAAGTGATCCTGTTGTAAAGAACTGTATAACCACAATAGTGAAATCTGAATAATAAACAGACTTTGTGCATATGTGTGACGTAAAAACTGTATTATAAATCTAGAGGTGCTATGACTAGGACTATGAATATTTTAATCTTTTTTACATCTCTTACAAGAACATTTATCTGCCTTTAGTCTTTATGACCATTAGCTGTATTCTAAAATCCAAAGATTTATATGGTGTTTCATAGTGTTTAATAATCTCCATAGCATCAACAATCATTACATGATTGAAACAAACTTGAAATGTTTCTGCTGCCACTGAAAATGTTAGCATTTTTACTCCTTTATTAAAACATTTTAATAATTGGTTTTAATTCAAAATAAGCTGTTAAAACAAGTATAGTACATATCTACATCAGGGAATAAAAATGAGTGAAAGATTAAATTCCAGATATATTGAAAGATCTTCAGCGAGACATTAAAGTTGAATAAAACTATCCAGTTATGAAACTGAGATTTTATCTCAGCCAAACTTATTTACTCAGGAACAAATAAAACATGGATATAATTCACTTGGATGATTTGTAACGTTTAATGTTTAATTTAATTT
>NW_005187813.1:301205-303783 GCF_000239375.1 Pundamilia nyererei | reverse complement strand
GCACTGTAACAAAAAAATAATTTCCCCCAGGGATCAATAAAGTATTCTGATTCCGATTCTGATACACTTCAGGAGAGATCACACTCTGCACACTGAACAAACCATCTATGGTGCTACTGTGGAAAGGGTAAGCAGCACCAAGTTTCTAAGTGTGCACATCTCAGAAGATCTCTCCTGGTTAAAGAACGTGGCATCACTGGTCAGGAAAACCCAACAATGACACTACTTCCTCCGCAAACTGAGGAGAGGAAGAGACTCGACTCCCATTATGAGCACCTTCTACAGAGACACCGTTGAGAGTATCCTCACCAGCTGCATCACCTTGTGGTATGAATCCTGCACTGTGACTTGCCGGAAAAAGCTACAACTAACAATGACAGCAGCGGAGAGGATCGTGTTTTTTCTTCCTCCCACCAGGACATCTACTTCACCCGCCTCACCCGAAAAGCCCTCTGAATCTCTGGTGATTCCACTCATCTACTCAACAAGCTTTTTCATTTTGCTGCCATCTGCAAGGAGACTGAAGAGCCTCCGGGCTACAACCAACACACTGAGAGAAAGCTTTGTCCACCAGGCTGTCAGGATGCTGAGTTCTTTCACTGCTCTGTCCTTCTCGACTATACCGCCCAGACATACAAAACTCTTAACCTCCACCATTGCCCTTCACTGATTCCCCCACTCCACTTGCACACGAAACATTTGGACTGTGTTGGACACTGTTGTGTACATAAAATTGTATTGTACTTTATATATAAGATTTTTATCTTTTTATCATTTGTGTTTGTAAATGAACCACGGCAGACCTAAAGACGTTTGCATGCTTTTCAGCATCTTTATTCTTCTGGTTGCTGTTTTACACACATGGCTGCAGCTTTCCAGCCGCCAGACAAACACATCACCAACAACAATATCTGACAGGACCTGGTACAGACTCTTTATACCGACAAGGCATATTGCGGATGCCGCTTAGGTTTGTCTGCCTCCCCTGCAGCGGCACCACAGACCACACCCCACCACATTGTTGTTATAGTGTAACACTGAGGGCCGTTGGAGCACTGCAATTTCAAATGTGTTTTGATCTGTGTTATGATCTGTACATATGGTTTTTGACAATAAAGCTGACTTTGAGTTTGACTTGACTAATTCAGTAATAAAAGTACCTGTCAAAATGTTTCAAAAGACAAAGACACACAGATGTGCCACAACACTGGACCTGGTGGCAGCTGAATCCTATTGATCATCTCATCAGACCACTGTGTTGTGTTGGGAAACATTGTGATTTAAATTCATTTTTATTTGAAACACATCACCACCCTCATAAATATTGCACATCAAGTTCAACATGTGTATTCCTATCTACCCTTCTTTTCCAATTTTCTTCAGCTGTTTTAGCAGCTTATTTGCTTTTGTTTAAACATTCTTTTACAAAATGAAAAAAGTGCTTCTAACAATCCCAGTAAAGTAAATCAGCCCATATCATGGTTCATTACATTTCTGAGGGCAACAATTCCCTTAGCATTCAACTTCATTCATAAATGCTTTAATTTTCTCAGTTTAAATTATTCATACAAGTGTAAAACAAAGGCATTCATAAAAACTTTAAAGGGATATAATTTACCAAAAGTATTAAATATGTGTGTTACAGTACACCACCACCACTCTTTTCTCTGTCAATGTCCCAGCTTTCAATTGGAAAAAATACAGATGGCTGAAACACAATGACACTTCAGTCCAACATTCACATAAATCATAAATGCCCTGGGTTCCTATCATGGATGAACATTACATTCTGTGACATCTGATGAATATTTATGTTGAAAAACAAACAAAAATTAAGCCAGCTGTTATTTTCTCATTTTAACTAAAATAAGGTTTGTATTAAAAAATGAAACACCTTTTGACAAAGAAATAAAGACCTTTTGATTTACGTCTCCATCTCCATCTGGAGTTTTCCGTTTTCACACGCTGAATGAATAAAGGATTTGACTGGCTTAGAAGCGTCACGTGTGAGTTACAATGCATGCAATTGGTCTGTGTGTTTCCTGTGAGCATACACTGAATATTATAAAGATAAAGGAAAAGGCTGTGCAGATTAAAATAACTTTACCAGAAAGACAAGAAAAGTAGCAAAGAGTAAAATGGAAAGGGTCTGTCAAAGTCTAGTAATAGGTTTGGATGTCATGAACTGGCTAACCTAGCACAACTCAAGTTCATGATCCAAACAGGAACAGTAGGGGATGGAAATAAAAAGCTTAATTACACGCCTCTAGGCGCTTTATATTGTAAGGGATAATATAAAGCGGTGTTACAATGATACAATGATACAGAGAAAACCCCCACAGTCAGATGAGCAAGTGCTTTGGAGACAGTGGGAAGGAAAAGCTCTTAACAGAATGAGGGGAGTAAGACAGGACAAAATCTGGCATCTGATAAGAGGAAGATCAGAACTTCTAGAAGAAGGAAGGAAATGTAAAAACTAGAGATGGCACGATATCACTTTTTTATGTCCGATACCGATACCGATATCATAAATTTGGATATCTGCCGATACCGATATGAATCCGATATAGTGTTTTTT
>NW_005187813.1:297433-298567 GCF_000239375.1 Pundamilia nyererei | reverse complement strand
GGAAGTGTGCATGAAGAAAAACCAGAGTGTGTGTGGTGATGTGATGTGTGTGAGAGTCCAGTCTTATAGTGATGTAATGTGTGTGGGACAATCCAGTCCTACACCTGGTTCAGGGCCCGAATAGCCTGGGGGAAGAAGCTCCTCCTCATTCTCTCTGTTTTGGCCTTAAGGGAGCGGAAGCGCTTCCCAAACCTCAACAGTGAGAAGAGTCCGTTGTTGGGTCCATAAGAGTCCATAAAGTGCTTACTCACCCAGTGAGCTAAACTGGCACCCATCAGACATATTACTTGTCTGCAATAAAACTGACGGGAGGAGCGTGCAAAGAAGAATATATCTTGTTTTCCTTTTTACAGTAGTACAGTGTTCCAGGTTTTTAGTCACATTTCTGCACAGAGATCAGTACACAATAAAAGCATCTCTGGATGTTTCTCAGCAGTTTTCTTGTCATGTGGTAGTTGTGTGGCAGGTGAGAGAGGACCCAAAATGCAGGATTAGGTAGGCAAGCTTAACTGTAAACAGCTTTATTTCCTGGCCAAAGACTGATTGAATAAAACAAAGAGCAGAGAAAGCTGAAGCAAACTACGGATGAGAAGCTTTGATGCTGTGTCTAGCTTCCGAAGCAAAGATGTATGAAAACACTGCTCTGAAGTATGGTTCAAAACACCCAGGTCATGTGACCACATCTAAACAAGATTTTGACTGGGGCACCAAAACCTTTTTACTTATGGTACTTCAATTTATTACACACCCATGTGTAAAAGAAAATAATACCCTCTCACTCATTATTAGTTTTGCTGTTAGTTGTGAACAATGTTCCCTCTAATTTTTCATGTGTCTGAGCGAACACACAAACTCCCTGAGTGATCCCTTGGACCACTGTGAGCAACATCAGACGTGTGCACTGTGGTCAAGCACAGTCATCTAATCCATCCAAGTTACATGGTTTATTAAAATAATCAAATTACAGCATTTACATTTATGTTAGACTACTTTTAATTAACGGCTTTAGCACACTTACAATAAAAATTTAAAAAAAATCTAGTCATTGACCTGTGTAGTATGTTAACACTATTAGAAGTAAAAATAACTTGAACTCCAATTTCGAAAACATAACTTACTTTTTTCTTTTTTTTT
>NW_005187813.1:294524-296720 GCF_000239375.1 Pundamilia nyererei | reverse complement strand
ACCAAACAGTGCAGATATTTTTATCATAACTCTGGTTTTACGTGGCCTATCAACACAATTTAAAAACTGGTATGAAGTCGATTAACGATTTGTTATAACATTTTCATTCCCACTGACGCTTCTAATGTAAATATCTCAAAAGCAACAGGAGTTATGCAGATTCACTATGACGAAAACTCCAGACTTAATGTCAGTGTTACACGATACAGCATCCACAGCAGTGGTTCATAGTTCAGAGATCACTCAGCAGAGGATGTTTTAAAAATATGCATGAAATGGATTGTTAAGATTGGTCAGAAAATGTGATAAATGTATCTATACTGTAGTCTTTTTTTTCATTTAAATATATATTTGTAAGTTAATTAAAAATCAAACCTAACCCTATGCCAGCTTCTAGCTTTGCTTGACAGTGTGTAGAACAAACCTGATGACACAAACTCATAGAAAACTTAAAAATCAAGCCAACACATCCAAAGTTTCAGGGCTGTGAACATAAAACAGAGCTGATTGAGTGCAAAAATAGTTGCAAATCTGTATGGTTATTACAGTAAACACAGCAGTGTTTTTCTGTATGTTTTACTTTATAAACTGTTTCATTGTGAGCACCACAAATTTTAACAGATGGAGAAGAACGGTCATTCTTACACCGTTTTGTTCAGAAGAGATGGGGGAATCTTAAAGTGTTGACAATTTATCATTAAAATATGAATTAGTAAAGATATTTGACTTCTAATGCACCATAACTGAGTAGAGCAAAGCAAAAACTGCCTTGACTTGCCCTCAAACAACGCTTTCTAACTCTAAATCTATTTGGAGTATCAATATCATTCTTTCACGGTAAGAGACAGCAGGCTTTGGTGAACAATCATGGAAATTTTCAGGTCTCTGTGGAAATCCATTAAAAAGATATGATGAGAGAAAAAGTGGTTCATTTCCAGAGTTTGAAATCTGAAGAAATCTGAGCGAAGGACGAATTTCCTACCCTCAAACAAGTCTAACTCATTTCAGAACGGTAATAGGTGAGAAAATAATTCTTGAATTGTGAGCGTCAGCAGTGTTTGAAGATATACTGGGACAAGCCTTATGTCTTAACTTTGCTTCGTTAAGGAGATATGACGATTCGAATATGCCTCTCATTACAGAAATCAAGCGGTGATTTTGAACAAGCTCTCCATTGACTTTCTATGGAGAGTTTTGCGACTTTGTGTTGGTCTGAGGAGATTTGCCAAAATTCTATAAATCCCACAACAATGATAGTGACATTTTCGGAAAGCCAGCAAAAATACATACGTTTTGATGTATAATTTGTGGAAGTTGAGTGAAAATTGAGCAAGTAGCAAGAAGTTGTTCGGACATGAAGAGAAGACTGCAAAACCTTCAGTGGCACACTGGAAGCCAAGTGCATAGCAACCATAACAACCCATTTATTTTGCGAAAAATCACAATTTTGCAACTGAAAACTTTAAGAGGCATAAAAGTAAAATGGTAAAAGATTTGAAAAAGCTGATTTATACCTGAATAGCCCAACAATTTGAGAACATTTTAAAGTTTGAATGGTTGTTCTACGTGAAAATATGAGGAAGTAGTTAAGTTTCAAAAACAAGCAAATTTTAGCAGAATTGCAGAAGTTTCCCATTCATTTCAATGGGACAAATTAAGCTTAATAATTTAAAAAGTATAATAGTGACAAATACCAAAAGACATAGCATACATTAGCAGAAATATTAGAATAGTTTAAAATTTGAACGGTGAAAATCGGCTGAAAATTGTGGAAGTAGTTAAGTGCCAAAAAGTGTACGAAAGTCCCAAGAGGAACTCAATGTGAGGAACTTATTGTGTGGATGCTTAAAGCATCCACACAATAAGAACTAGAAAAATTAGCATTGCGAAAATGCTGTGTGGATGCCTTAATGCTGAAGATTTCTGCTGAAAAAAGCTGAAAAAGTTGAAAAAAAAAAACGTTGCCCTGAGGAGGATTCGAACCTGGCCCTTCTGGCGTCAAGGCGGCTACTCATCTCACTGAGCCAAACTCATTCTCACAAAGAAAAGGTGGAGAGACTGACAATTCTGCTGAAATGAGCAGAAGCTGCTGAGAATTGTGCTGATAAGAGGTGAAAAGGTTGAAAATTTTTCAGAAGAGGTGAATAAGTAGAATTTGGGCAGAAAACAGGTGGAAATTCTGAAAATTTTCCTGAA
>NW_005187813.1:292491-293595 GCF_000239375.1 Pundamilia nyererei | reverse complement strand
AACAAGCAAGTTTTAGCAGAATTGTGGAAGTTTTCCATTCATTTCAATGGGACAAATTAAAGGAAAAAAGTGTAATTTTTTAAAAGTATAATAGCAGAAAATACCAAAAGTCATAGCAATCATTAGCAGAAATAGCTGAATAGTTTAAAATTTGAATGGTAAAAATCGGACAAAAATTGTGGGAGTAGTTAAGCGGCGAAAAACGTACAAGAGCAACCAGAATAACTAGAAAAATTTGCATTTCCTGCGAAAATGCTGTGTGGATGCCTTAACGCTGAAGATGTCTGCTGAAAAAAGCTGAAAAAGCAGAATTATCTGCTGAAAAGAGGTGTAGAAGCAGAAGTGCTTGCTGAAGATGGCTGTATGTGTAATGATACACTGGAGAGTGTCAAGAAAGCAGAGCGCATGCAAGCAGGGAGCATGTGTAGCAACTGTCACAGGTAGGATTCGAACCTCTGCCACCGGGTCTCACGGCAGCTGCTCAACCCTCTGAGCATAGGCACACTTAATAATAAATCCGACGAATAGTAATAAGTGTTTCTCTTGGCATAGGCACACTTAATAAATCCGACGAATAGTAATAAGTGTGCCTTTTGGCATAGGCACATTTAATTAAACGAGGGTAAAACCGTATTTGGTGCTTAAAAGTTATTTAGATCTCTGAGTAAGAAGTTGCCTTGGCTTGTCACTGAGATAACAATTATATTTTACATACTTTGAAAATCTCAGGATTAAGTTTTTTTCTTACTCACTTAGGTACTGTAACACTTTGTCTGTTTTTGGGACTAATTGTTTTTGCGCTTTTGTTAAATAGAAGCGATGGGACATGCATGCAATGCAACAGGAGGGGTTGTAGGAGTAATTTTTCTAGGAGTCTTTCATAGCCATGACATCTGAATGGTTCTGAAGGAATTATGCATTCTATAGACATGCATGTCCTTCTCACCATTGTTTATGATAACCTTGTCTGTTATACAGGATGGGCCATTTATATGGATACACCGTAATAAAATGGGAATGGTTGGTGTCAGAGATTTACAGTTAACAAACAGTCAGGTGAGTAAACAACACTGAGACACTTAAGATTGACAACGTGCGGCACGG
>NW_005187813.1:289476-290644 GCF_000239375.1 Pundamilia nyererei | reverse complement strand
TATGAGGACAAGGTTCTTCATGATGACCAGGCACACCCGGGCTCCAGGTGAGTAGACCACTGGCGAGAAGACAAAAGGGCGGGATATACCCAAACAGCCCTTTCCTCCACCAGGGAACACCTAGGAGTCGGGGGAACCGGCGTCTATGCTTGTGTTGTCACCCACTTTTTGCAGTGGCTTTGGTGGATCCAAGATGGTCTTTCTGCTGTTTTGCAGGCGGTTGGTGTAGTAAGACCTGATATGGGCCTTCCCACCTTGGTGAACTCCAATTCTTTCCTCTGGAGCACTTTAATTGGGATCCAATCACCTGGTTGCAACCTGCAAGATACTGGAGAGATATTACTCAGCAGTTTATTGTTTAGCACAATATCTTTATTAGTCATCCACTCTACTAGGGTGGTTTCTCTTATAGACTTATTAATAGGCTCACTAGTGAGAGGCAGTGGAAAAAGGTCTCCCGTGAAGTGCTTAGGGAGGATATCTGACATTCCCCCCTTTCGACACACGTGCTGTTCCGTGTGTCGCTAATGCTGCTGTCTTGTGTAGGGATGTTGGCAGTACTGGTTCGCCATTACAGGTCAGTAAGTCATTGTGTAGTTCTGCTCCACACTTTAGCCATTTCTTTTGCTCTGCAATAGGTGCGGCTCTCTGTTCGTCTTCAAGTACATCAAGTGGTATCAGCTGTGAAGTTTCAGACATTAAAGTTTGTATTGGTTGCTGTGCGGCCTTCTTCGCGGCTTGGTCTGCGAAGTTATTGCCTTTAGTAATTTCTGAATTATCTATTTTGGTGTGCAAAGCATTTTGACTGTCAGTGTGAATATATATATCTTGACCTTTGCGCAGCATGCACGTATGATAGCCGTTAGTTCCGCATTCTGTGCTGAAAAAGAGGAAGTAAGAGCTTTCGCTTCTAAAACAGTAGGCTGCAGTGTACTAAAAATGTCTGGTCGGGGTTTCATTTTTTCAGTTAGCTTCTGCATACAGCTGTGTCCGGCACCATCTGCTTCCGCAGGAAGGAGAGTGCTTGTCACAGTCAGGCAAAGCTAAAACTGTGCTTGTTTGCAGGGCAAGTTTCAAGTCAATAAATGCTTCATCTGCCTCTGGTGTCCATTCTATTTCATCTTTCAGAGCTAAGTGTTTGCCATAGATCAGGTTTTGCAAAGGTTGG
>NW_005187813.1:287167-287866 GCF_000239375.1 Pundamilia nyererei | reverse complement strand
GTGTAAGCAGGTCTTCATTACTTTTCCTATGCATGTTAATGTTCAGTGAGTGTAAGCTGCTTCCTTCATTGCCTCTGTATGTTATTATCAGGTTTAATTCATGCATCTTTTCACCGATTTCTTAATTCAAAACCATCTCACTTCTGATTCTTTCCAAAAATAATTTCACATGTAACAATTTGTGTATGTGTGTTTTCTATTCATTGATAGACAGCTCCCTGTGCTGGCCTCTATGCAGCTTCTGCTCTAAAAACAAATAAATAAAAATGTTTAACCCGCTCATTAAGTTAGTAGTGTCCACATATTTAAATCAGCTTCTCAATCTTGTAGCTTTAGCTGTCATATACATGGTTTAGCATATTGGTTGTTATTAGAGATGTGCTCTATATCTCAGCAATACAGGTCTTCAAACATGTCAAGTAGTGCCTCTATGCACTTAAGTAGTTTGGATATTGTCTTTATTTTCTTCATCTCATATGCCATTATACTGAGTTCGAGCAAACCTTAAACTTGATACAGACTACTTCATAACAATTATCCATCTCACATCATACTGACTAGGATACTTGTCATTAATATTATATTTTTATTAATATTATCATCTTTTTCTTTCCATATAATAACAACAGTATATTACAACATTTTATCAGTGTAAATCACTATACTACTACTGAGCCAATTTAATAGTTTGGATCAACT
>NW_005187813.1:255758-264239 GCF_000239375.1 Pundamilia nyererei | reverse complement strand
GCCAGTAGGCGTGAACCATGTCGGGCCCTGGTGCTGTCCAACTCTTCATACTGGAGACCCTTTCTTGGATATCTGCCACTGTGATGGTTACTGGACCCTGTTCAGGGAGGTCGCTGTAGTCTGCCCTCAGATCCTCTAGCCACTGAGCATTGCCGTTATAGGTTGCATCCTTCTCCCATATGCTCTTCCAGTATTGCGCCGTCTTCAGCCTTGGTGGTGCTGTTCTCTTATTGTTGTTCCCTTGCCACTGAGAGTACACCTTTGCTGGTTCTGTGGAGAACAGCTGGTTTATTCTCCTGCCTTCTATCTCTCTGGTGTACCTCCTCAAGCGGCTGGCCAAGTTGTAATTTGATTAACAGTGAGTGTTACTTAAATTATATTTTACACGTATGAAGAAAATGTTTTTCAAGATGATTTAGAATAACACTTGAAAAGTAGGCGTGTTATATTACTGTCACGGCTAGACGGTCCTCACCGATCGCCTTGCCAATTTTTGGTGGTGTTTGTGTGTACTGTGTCGTGTTCTCCTCTCCATCCTGTGCATGTGTGTTTCTGCTGGAACATGTACCTCCGGAAGCCGTGGCATGGAACGGCAGCTGACCCGAGGGGAGTGTCCTGAGCTGGAATCGTCGCACCTGTGCGTAATCCCTTCGCCGGCTACAACTAATCTGAAGCAGACCTATTTAACGGTGCGGTCGAGTCACAACCAATGCTGGAACGTTGAACTAAACCGGGTAGCGTAGTCGCGGCTAGCATACCCAGTTTGTGAAGGAGAGAACTTTTTTGTTACTGTGCGTGTGCTTTTCTCATCTGCCTCCAGGATTCAGGGATCGGAGGAGGAGCAGGCACAAGGAGTTGTTTTGGATTGTCACTGCACTGTCACCGCAGGGAGAAGTCAGAAGTCTCTGCACTGCCCTTACAGACTCGAACTGTTGGCTCACCTTTTCACTGTGAATAAATTCACTGTCACTCTGCAAGAAGTCTCGCACCTGAGTCCTTTAACCCAATTCTCCATGACAATTACTCATTTCTTAGAGTTAAAATATAGTAACAATTGTGAGTGTTAATGACAGTTTACTCTATAACTGAATTTAATTCTAATCAGAGTAAAACTGACTCTGAAAATTCAACATAGAGATCAGTGTAACTTTTACACTGTACGGGGCTGGACCATATGTTCACTGGCTCTTCGTTGAAATGGATTATTTTAGGCTTGCGTTACCACTGCTCATTTTACCGTGTTATACCTTGTCATGGTCCTGGGCCATGTGGGCCCAGTATTCTCAGTTTTTGTGTGTTTTGTATTTTATTCCCTAGTTATGCCTTGGTTCCTAGGATTATTTAGTTAATATGTTCCTTATTTGGTTACCTCCTGTGTGCCCCTGTGTATCTGTGAGCCCTCGTCTCTCCTTGTGTTTTATTCTATGTTTTCCCCAGCCCGTTATGTCTGTGTTTTCCCCGTGCTCTCTCCTCCTGTCTGAACCTCTGTACTTCCTGTTTTACTTTGCCCATCTCCCGTCAGTGTGGTGTTCACTCCTGCCGTGTCTTGTTATGATTATCAGTGTCACCTGTGTTCCCCGTGTGCTCCCACTTCCCTCGTTAACCTTCTGTGTATTTATGTCTGCGTCTCCCTCAGTTCTGTGTCGCGTTCTCCCTCATGTTGTGTGTGTTCCTCCCTGTTCCTTGGCGAGCTTTGTATTTAGTTTTCCCAGTTTAGTTTTGTATTTCCTACGTTCTGCCTCTCCAGCATTAAAGCTGTGATTTTTGAGTTCATCCCCGAGTCTGTGAGTTTTGCAATTTGGGTCCTCCTCCTGCCTGCCACACAGCGATCCATGACAACCTGAGTGTCAAAGGTTTAAAAAGACTAATCTTGTTCTATGTATCACTTCTACTATTACATTTCAGTGTTTAGCTAGCTTTCACAATACACTGATTGATTTGATTGTCTTTTCTAGTACTTAAATGCTTATTTTTATAAGTATACTAAATTTCAGAAAATGTAACCTTTCTAATTCATTTTCTAATTTCAGCTTGTTCAGGTATTAAGGAGATTCCAATTTTATCCTATTACATCAACTCAAAAGACTCAATTAGGACAGCTGCTCATTAAATGTAATAATCGTAAAACTCAGCCTCTGGTACTAAATAATGTGGCAACCTTTATTCCAGATTAAAGTAGCTGATCAACTGACGAAGTGTCAAAAAAGAAAACAACATTCTGTGTTTGCATTACACACATTTTTTTGTATTCTGTATTGTACGTGTCCGCAGCAAGGATGCAGTCATGAAAAGGGATTACACCCAATTTTTTATTTTTTGGCTGCTTCACTTCACCATGTTTTGGGGAAAAAAATCTGCTGTGATTGGCTTGCAATAAATCCTGGGATAGGGTGGGCTGCAAAGCATACTGTATATCTGATGCATCCTTCAATTTCAATTTCATTTTTTTTATACAGCACCAAACCACAGCAACAGTCACCTCAAGACGCTTAATATTGTAAGGTAGACCCTACAATAATATATCCCAGGAAAAGGGTCTGCTTTACAGCAGTTTAGGTACTACTAGCTAATTTGAAATTGTGGGTCATTTATTATCTACAGGTGATCTAAAGGCTAATTTAAAGAACCCTTTTCAGGAAAGCTTTGAAAACAATGCCTGATCTCAAGAGTGTACACTATTTTGAATGACAGTAAAATACAAACCTTTATTAAATCAAATGTAAATGTAGCCTGAACATCTAATCTTACCACATATTATAGTGTTTAGCCATATTAGTGTTATACTAGAATTCTGTGTTCTACCAAGACTTAAGTTTGAATATTTTTCCTTGGCTTTCCAAAATTAGGACCAAATATTCTGTGAGACTGTCCACATTCTGCTCTTCACTTTTATTTTACGTGGCCACTTTTTCTCTATCTGCTCCCCCTGCTCTTAGAAATTCACCCTTTGCTGAATAAGATGTTACCCATGAGAGAAATGAAATAGCCAACAGATGATGGGGGCAAACTCAGGTAAATACTCTTTGCTACAGTGTGTGTGCGTATGTGTTTGCCACTTCCCTCACCCAGCCATTAAAGGACAGACAGTTCCAGACTGGTGCTGCCTCAGAAACAAGAGACTCCACCTCTGTCTTGTACATAAACACAAGGAAGGAAGAAAAAAAGCTCTTTAGTCAGTAGAAAAAAAACACTTCAACCCAGCACATAACAGCACTGTGCAGGATTGTCAGCAGACCAGTCTAAAATTCTGTGGGACTTCCAGATAGAGACGGACAAACTGGGCAACCAAATGGACATAGCAGAGAAGGAATAAGGTCATAGTGTAGGTGTAGTAATACCAAATGAAAGCTACACCAGGTTGCTTTCATTTGGTAAGGATCACCCTAAGGATGATCAAAAAATACCAGAGCCTGTGGAGAGTGAAGGCAACAGTAGTCCCCGTGGTAAGCACCACACTCGGGACAGTGAAACTCAAACTTCAAAAAGAAAACAAAAAACAACATAACATAATGCAACAATTACATTTTTCACTTGAAGTAATCAGTTGTTTTACAAAAGAAAAACTAAAAACCTTGACTAATTGAAAATGCTTTTGGTTCCCTGTTCTGTCTGGTTGCATTGTACATTAAATGTATCCAGCTCTAGAGTTTCATTGTCAACAAGTTGAGGTTACATTTTGAAAGTATTTGCAGATGCACAGTCTGTCCGATTATAGTGTATTTAAAGTTATACATTGTCAGGGTTTCATACTTGAAGTTATGCAAAGGAAACAGACATACTTTTGTGTGTGTGAATGTGTGTGTGAATGGGTGAATGACTGAATGTAGTGTAAAGCGTTTTGGGGTCCTAGGGACTAAGTAAAGCGCTATACAAATACAGGCCATTTACCATTTACCATACTTTTGTTCTTCACACTGACCTGAAGCCTTTAGCTCATGTAAAAGAACAGCCCACTATTGGTAAGCTGGTAATAGGTGGTATTTATTCACTGTTACCTCTCCTCATGTTATGAGGCAAGCGTGGATTAGTATTATAGAATGAAGAGACAGTTTGTCATTGACGAGCTCCTAAATTTAAAATGAAAATTACCCAAATCAAAAAGACACAGACAGCAGAGGACAGCATGTCAGCATACACAAATAGCGCAAATTACACATTTCATTTGACACATCTACCATTGTGCCATGTTTGCTTTCATGTGCCTGGGAATGATGCTGTCTTGATTTGTCACATTTTCTGTACTAACCTCACTCTGTTTCATTCATGTGTCTCTCTTCATTTTACCCACCTTCAGCTTTGTGATATCCATCAAGTGTGGAATGTTTGATGAATCATGGAATGACGAACTACTGCTTCCACGAATCGGCTAAAATGTCAGGCTCTCCTTCACATGTCATCTTGTACATGTTTTTATGTGAATGAAGAGATGAAATACTATCTTTATCAGTGTCCATGCATGTCAAAAAATGATCAAAATATATTTTATTTTAAGAGCTTTTTCGACAAAAAAAAATTAGATGAGAAAATAGTGGAAATATACACACACTAAAAACAGAGGAGTCTTTCATTTAATGTGGAAGGTCGGTGTGTCATATGAACCTAAATGACATTGAAAAGCGCAGTGATGGACTGTCTGTCAGGTGGAGGGAACTAGTTATGGAGAGCTTTGTCAGAGATGAAAATGACCTTGACTTTGATGATTTAAGGAACAGGGACCTAGTGAAGGCTGTGAGCAGGTGAACTGTCTGGAATTACTTTGGATTTTGTGGATGCTATTGCAGTAGTTAAATATGGATATAATGAAAGCATAGATTAGGTTTTAACCAGCAGGTAAAGAGAGGAATGCACAGAAGTGTTCTGCAAAGGGAAAAACCGTCCTGGTGCTTGTTAAATACAGTAGGCTGTGTAAGCTCATTTCCTTCTCCTTATTTTTATTCTTGCACGCTACTAGAGTTGCTTTGCATGAACAAAAATTGTTTTTCCTCATACTGTGCCTTAATGTAGCTCTTAGGTCACTGTGTTTGGTCAACAGAATGACCTAGGGGCTACATCATGTTTATAAAAACCTTCCTAGAGGCTACATGTTTGTAAAAAAAACTCCACTGTCATGCTCACTGGTAAGCAGAGCACTGTTGTGAATTCTCAAGCAAGCATTTTTAACATTGCTCTCTTATCATTTTGAAACCAGATGTAATGAGTAAGGCATGGATCTGACTTAAAAGCCAAGAATACTGCACACTGAAAAGCTAGTGAATCTAATTTCTTCCATGGCCCAGACTGTGTGGGGTTTGCATGGTCTTTCCATGCCTCAGTGGCCTCCCTCAGTTAAAAGACAGGTTAATTGGTGACTCTAAACTGACCATATCTATGTGTATCTCTACACATAGATAACACACACACACATAGATAATATAGTTAGTCTCACAAGTTCACTTATTCAGTTGGGGCCAGGTAGTTTTGGATAGCTTTTTACTTTGTGAATTTAACATTTCTGTGATCTGAAACGTGTAAGTGTGAGAAAAATGCCAAAGCCTTAGGCAGAGTGGAAGAAAACGAGTGTCAGTAGAAGAGTTAATGTTAGAGTGGAAATGTGTACATGAGAGAACAAGTAGATGGAGTGCAGTGTTTAGTTTCTCTGTTGGCTTCAATGACAGGAGGAAGGCAAAGGGAGTGGAGCAGATTAAAATTTAGACTGCTAATTCAAACGGAGAGAGGAGGAAAGTGATTGACAGCTACCTCCAAGGGGATTATGAGTAGGAGTCATGTGGGGATTGTGGGATATGTGGATTGAGTGATAAACTGTAAGAAAGTGAAATAAAAAGTTTAGGTTTACTCCATCATCTTGGTGTGTGTAAGTGTGTGTTGTTGTCTTTCTGGGGAAATAATCCACAATTTGAAGAGCTGCTAAAACCAATGTTCCATAGGCAGTATTGTTTTGCTGGAGAGCACGATCTGTTGCATCAGAGAGTGTAGAGAAGCTCATGTTTTGGAGACGAGAAACTAAATTATTATTAAGTTAGCATTTTAGATTTATTTCATATTTTCGTTTTATTTTTGATTTCATTGATTGATTGATTGATCATACTTTATTCATCCCGAGGGAAATTGGGTTAAGGTTGCCAGACGTTAGGGTTAGGGTTCCGACCATACATACATTACACAAACATCACATGGGGAAGACAGGTCAGAGAGGTATAACAATGGAAAATAAACAACATGAGGAAAGACGAGGAGAAAAAAGAACTCCCCCCAGACTGAGCTCCAACAGGGAGATCAGTTTGAGAACAGAAGAAATTACACCTCAGTGCATACAAAAAGCACATGACTATCAATACACCATAGAAACACAAGGCAAGCAACAGGGGCGGGTGTAGACAGCGCATCCGGTCCTGCAGCATGTCTGCGCTGGTCCAGTCGACCGCCATCTTCCCCAGGAGGGGACAAGCATCAAAGGCGTTTGGAAAGGGAGGGGGGGGATGAGTGTGTATCAGTGTATGTGTATGTGTGTGTGTGTCCAGAGTTCAGCTGAAACAGTGTCCTTCACCCTGCCAGGCTAAGTAAACAGTCTTCCAGCCAACCCAGGTGGCCTTGCATAGGGGAGGAACAGTCTAAGCACAGTCTGTTATCAGGGTGTTTTTGTTCAGCTCCAGCCTTGAGATCACAGCTGGCGCCGAAGTGGTAGCCGCATGAAATGATGGTGGTTTTTACTTTAGTGTGAACAACTCATATGAATTTCAAAGCTGTTCTAACCGTCCGACACTGGTCTCTCAATCTCCCGTTGGAGAGGTTGGAGGTCTCCATGATGTTATCAAACTTATACTCCGTGATGTTGTCATTCTTGTGCTCAAAGAGCAGATTCTGAGAATGCACGACCGCAGTGAGCTTCTCCAAGATGTGATCCAATTTGCGCTCAGAGGTCTTATTTTGAGTGTTCACGGCAGCCGCAGGCTTCTCCAAAATCTTATCCGTGCTGCACTCAATGAGCCCATTTTGAGAACTCATGCCTCGTCCCATCGTTTCAATCA
Organism: Pundamilia nyererei; assembly: GCF_000239375.1. Lineage (NCBI taxonomy): Eukaryota > Metazoa > Chordata > Actinopteri > Cichliformes > Cichlidae > Pundamilia > Pundamilia nyererei. The sequence goes on along the minus strand of NW_005187813.1, from coordinate 257,214 downwards.
GAGTGGGCAGCTTTGTCGGGGTTTCAACAGCCGGTTCCACATTCTTAATTCTTCGATAAGCCAGTGCAAAGCCAGCTCCGATCAGCAAGAACCCTGTTATCATGGTTCCAAATAGGTAGATATCTTCAGCATCTTTGATCGACAGTCCCGCCAGGCACACGACCCTCCAATTATGCCACCCGTCCATCGTGTATCCGGCTGGGAAAGTACCTCCAGGACACTCAGGCTCACCCGAGCCCAGACTTCTCGTTGAGAAAAGGCTGTCAATTGCATTCAGGGACCAGTTGATCAAATCCATAATTCCTCTTTTAGGTTTTAGAGAACAGACTGTGAGAGAGTGTTCCAGGGAAAAGTAATACAAAAAACACAAGACTAGACAAGGACACAAGAGGCTAAGCAGGGAAGCTAAGGGAGAGGAGGAGGAGGAGGAGAAAAGTACATGGCATTCATAGTTACATTTTCTGTGTTTGACAATTTACAATTTACATCTGTGCTGGGAGCATGACATATGCTCAGTACTTTAATGAGATGAAGCAGACAGATTGATTGTACCCCAGTGTGTTGAAATTTTGCATATGCACAATTTCACTATAACCTGCCTCAAAAGATTATTGAAAAGAGGTCTCTTGTTATGGTGGCACATCATTAGAGAAGTGCCTATTGGTGTACTGGTGTTTTAAACCTGAGTTATTCAATGGAATAATGCATTCAACAGGAACTACTTTTCATGGTAAATGGCACATGATGGTAGCAAGGTATAGTCATTCTAAATGCTGTATAACATTTTTTTTCTATCACACGAAGACAGTCAGTGGGAAACAAGCAGAAAGCATGAACAATTACCATTTCTTTCTTTTCATCTGTAGAGGTCATGTTCTGTCATTAAACATGTTTAAAAGACAATGAGGTTACATTAAACTGGCTTGGGAGCATATACACAAACTTCAATCAGCCTGGGATGCATATCAAAAGTTATTGCAGAGAAAACACTAAAAGGCTTTTATATAATGAGCTCATCTTTTAAAGGAACTTTTAAATATTATTAGATTGCATGTGAAGTATGAGATCATTACAGATAGTTAGACTAGATGCAGTCGTCTCACCATCTGTAATGATCTTTTTTGATAGCTAGAAAGAGAGAAAGATAAAAAGAAAGAAATCTGGTCAGGTGGTGTCTGTCTAAAATACACAGGAAAAAACCATCAAAGTCCTTCTGACATGTCATTTGTCACCACACATACACATACATCCAAAGAGAGAAGAGTTCATAGCCAGGTCAGACTCTGAGAAAAAAATCCCCACTGTGAATCCATGTCTTCATTCCAACAAACTTGAGTTTCTTGGTGCAAGTCTGACGGGTAATTCTGTCCTCAAAAGTTCACAGTGTTAAAGGCTTTTAAGTCTGAGGTTAAAATTGGAAATTCAAGTCCAGGTCAGATAAAGGTCTCTGTTATAA
>NW_005187813.1:246362-254465 GCF_000239375.1 Pundamilia nyererei | reverse complement strand
TGCTGCTTCCTGTCCGTCAGGAAGTCAGTGATCCACCGGCAGATGGGATCAGGCACATTCATCTGGGAAAGCTTGCCTCGGAGATGGTCTGGTATTGCTACTACATTTCAGCACCAATATAACCCTGCACGCTCTAGGCCACAGTATGTGACAACTGTAAGATTATGCTTTCAGAATATGTTTTTTATAGAACATAAATATTGATCAGAGATTAATGAGGCACTGGTAAATTCAAATCAATACTCATCAATACTGATGGGACTAGAGTGACGCTAGTTCAAACCAGTTTTGAATTTTGCATAAAGTCATGAATGTTTACTGAAGGCACACTATAATAAATTCATCCTGTCTTTTTTATGGTTAAACAACAATTGTGAATGATAATTATTCCAGCCAGAAAAGCCCATCCTCATCAACTTTTTAAATTGGATTTTACCCTCTCTCCATCACTTTATTGTTTTTGTAAAAACATTTCAATTAGACATGCGTGGACTGTATACTGAAATCAGAGGAATTACATTTCTCCATGCATGCATTGACACAAAAAGCTTCAAAGAGCAGTGCTAGCCAGCTTTTATAAAAACTAATGGATTTGTTTTTGCTGACAAAGGAGCTGGTATAAGAAAACTGGCACACAAAGGCACAGCAGAATGCTTACATGTTACACACACACACACACACACACACACACACACACACACACACACACACACACACACACAGGTAAGCAAGTTGAAACAGGAACACTTATTTTATTTATGGGAACCAAGTAAAATAAGTCAATTAAATAAAAACACAAAAAAATTATAAATTTTCCTTGATAGTTTTCCGAGGGCTAACAAATGAACTTTTAACAAGATGAGTAGAGCCATTTTTTCAAATTTTTTTTTATCAGTAGCATTGTTATTACATCAATAATTGAAAGTGGAAACTTTATAAAGTCTGGTGGTTAATTTTCGGAGGTGCATGATTTTCTTTATTTCAAAAGCAACTGGCTATTTACTACATTCATCTTTGATTCTAGTGAAGATTTCAGTTGTTGGAACTCGGGGAAGTGTTTTCTGTGCATGTTCTCAGTTATTCAGGTCATGGTAGAAAGTGACTGGAGTTTGCGGATGATCTAATATCCTCGTGTCGATGTTGTTCCCACGTCATCATAATAAATGTTGTTCCAGGTTCAACATTGCAAGTGACCAATCACATTGTTGTGACATCATACTTTTGCAAGCCAAGCGATTCATTCATTTATGAAATTCCAATGTTGCAAGGACAATATGTACAGGGAGTGCAGAATTATTAGGCAAATGAGTATTTTGTCCACATCATCCTCTTCATGCATGTTGTCTTACTCCAAGCTGTATAGGCTCGAAAACCTACTACCAATTAAGCATATTAGGTGATGTGCATCTCTGTAATGAGAAGGGGTGTGGTCTAATGACATCAACACCCTATATCAGGTGTGCATAATTTTTAGGCAACGTCCTTTCCTTTGGCAAAATGGGTCAAAAGAAGGAATTGACAGGCTCAGAAAAGTCAAAAATAGTGAGATATCTTGCAGAGGGATGCAGCAGTCTCAAAATTGCAAAGCTTCTGAAGTGTGATCATCCAACAATCAAGCGTTTCATTCAAAATAGTCAACAGGGTTGCAAGAAGCGTGTGGAAAAACCAAGGCGCAAAATAACTGCCCATGAACTGAGAAAAGTCAAGCGTGCAGCTGCCAAGATGCCACTTGCCACCAGTTTGGCCATATTTCAGAGCTGCAACATCACTGGAGTGCCCAAAAGCACAAGGTGTGCACTCAGAGACATGGCCAAGGAAAGAAAGGCTGAAAGACGACCACCACTGAACAAGACACACAAGCTGAAACGTCAAGACTAGGCCAAGAAATATCTCAAGACTGGTTTTTCTAAGGTTTTATGGACTGATGAAATGAGAGTGAGTCTTGATGGGCCAGATGGATGGGCCCGTGGCTGGATTGGTAAAGGGCAGAGAGCTCCAGTCCGACTGAGACGCCAGCAAGGTGGAGGTGGAGTACTGGTTTGGGCTGGTATCATCAAAGATGAGCTTGTGGGGCCTTTTTGGGTTGAGGATGGAGTCAAGCTCAACTCCCAGTCCTACTGCCAGTTTCTGGAAGACACCTTCTTCAAGCAGTGGTACAGGAAGAAGTCTGCATCCTTCAAGAAAAACATGATTTTCATGCAGGACAATGCTCCATCACATGCATCCAAGTACTCCGCAGCGTGGCTGGCAAGAAAGGGTATGAAAGAAGAAGAACTAATGATATGGCCTCCTTGTTCACCTGATCTGAACCCCATTGAGAACCTGTGGTCCATCATCAAATGTGATATTTACAAGGAGGGAAAACAGTACACCTCTCTGAACAGTGTCTGGGAGGCTGTGGTTGCTGCTGCACGCAATGTTGATGGTGAACAGATCAAAACACTGACAGAATCCATGGATAGCAGGCTTTTGAGTGTCCTTGCAAAAAAAGGTGGCTATATTGGTCGCTGATTTGTTTTTGTTTTGTTTTTGAATGTCAGAAATGTATATTTGTGAATGTGGAGATGTTATATTGGTTTCACTGGTAAAAATAAATAATTGAAATGGGTATATATTTGTTTTTTGTTAAGTTGCCTAATAATTATGCACAGTAATAGTCACCTGCACACACAGATATCCCCCTAAAATAGCTAAAACTAAAAACAAACTAAAAACTACTTCCAAAAACATTCACTTTGATATTAATGAGTTTTTTGGGTTCATTGAGAACATGGTTGTTGTTCAATAATAAAATTATTCCTCAAAAATACAACTTGCCTAATAATTTTGCACTCCCTGTATAATGCTTACCGTTTATGACAGAACTAAGTTCCTGAAATGCAATGAATTCAAATTGCTGGATTGGCGGACAGAGGCGGTTTCTTGCAAGTTAAGTAGATTTTTTTGGGGCAAAAAGGCATTTTTTTTTTCCAAAGTTGCAACAGTATGACGTCACAACAATGTGATTGGTCACTTGCAATGTTGAACCTGGAACAACATTTATTATGATGATGTGGGAACAATACTGACACGAGGATATCAGATCATGCGCAGTTTGCACTGGTCATGTAGGAACACAGATCATGACAATGAACTCAGACTCCCCGGCTGGCAGTGATAATGCAAAACAAGTCAAATTTATTAGGGCTGATATCCAAAACAAAACTAAGACAATCACACAAAAACAAAGGGAAATAGGAAACCCCTAAGAAACCTGAACTAAAAAAAATAAAAGTAGAGATGCTAGAAAACAGGAACACAAGGGGGAGACTGAAACAATATATACACAGTGTATAGTGTGGTTAGGAAAAGTGGAGACACATGGATACACAGCTGGAGCAAATAGGCATAATAAAACAGGGGAAGCAAAGCTGAACATAATGCACACGAGACAAGAGACTGTCACAATAGGGAAAGGAGGGAGGAGACAGAGACAAGACTAGGAAAACAAAGAACATCACTCTCTCTGATGAACAGAGAGAGTGACAAAACAAACAGGAACTAAGAAATAAAAACATAACAAACCTGGGTCAAAGACCAAGGACCATCACACAACTTTTTTGAAGACATTTCATATCCTGCCCAGGAGGCTTCTTCAGGTCCAAAATCAAGTGTTGGAAAGGCTCGGGTATTTAAACTCCAGTGGTGGTTGTTCCTTGAGAGGGTCAACCATCAAACATGTGTCTCGTCACATGAGCCAAGGTGTGAAAAAGGGAGGTTTCTGGTGAAAACACTGTGAGACTTTGGTTCGCTCTATCATGTGGGCTATTGAGGTCAACTGAAGCAAGGTGTGCATGTGAGTTGAGGCACCTGGGAAGGGATCTCAAAACTGCATTATAGGTAGCAGAGAGTTGGCATCATAAGCCACCCCCTCTTTTCAATGATGGTCCTTCTGGAAGAGTGCTCAGAGAATGTGCAGACCAGCTGACAGATTATTTTTCATGGCACTGTAGATATAGATGTTGTAAGCTAATGCTTCATTGAAAAAGACGAGTGAGCCTAAAAAGGTTAAAAAGTTTAAGGTGTGCTCTGTTTAACCCAGTGAACCCCTAAAATGGAATGGAAGTATATGTTTTCTTTAAATAATAAAAATAAAAATGATACATTTCATTATTGACTTGATTTAACCACTTTGCACCACTCTGACAGGAAATCTAACCTTAAAAATGTGACACTTAATCAACTAAATCAATTGATTCAATATGTCTCATTTAACAAAACTAAATTGTTTGCACTTTTCAGATTCTGTCAAAAAATAATAATTCTGAGGTAAGTTCCTAGTTAATCACAGCTAACATGTCCACAAGACCTCTGCCTTGCCTCTATGCAGACCTCTCTGTGTTGACTGCATTCAAATGGCCAGTAGATTAGTTAAACAGCGCCAAATCTAGAAGGCCATCTGGGTCACAGTCTCTTCATCTGGCAGTTTTTTCACTGCCAGAAACTGCCTTATCTCTGCCCTCAGAGTGAAACAGGACAGCATAGGGCCCTGGCCAAGTGAACAAGTGTAACTGTGATAAAACACATCTGCTTTTTCTGCTTCCAGGTCTGAGAAGAGCTGGCTCAGATGTATCTGATTGAGTGCTTTTACACATATAGAGTTCCCTACCTTAATGAAAATGGTCATGACATGTCATGTATTATGGACTCTGGGTTTATTGATGAATAATGCAGCAGGGTTTAATCAAATTGCCTCTGAGCTTGCTTACCATCCTGCAAACCTTATTTCCTCTCTTTTTCTCCTTGATGCTCAAAACATCATGTTTTTCTTAATCCATTAAGTTGACCAATTAGGGTGTTCCCTATTTTCTGTCATAGGATATCACATAATTAACTTGGTTTACAACTTTCCATCCATCTATCCATCCATTCTCTTCTGCTTAACAAATTCAAGGTTTTGTATTCCAAAAACTGGGATGCTGTTGAATGTTGAAATGTTGAAAACAAAACAAAAAAACAAAAACTCAATACCATGTTTAGATATTTAAGTCACAATAAAACGCAGAAAAAAATGAATATGTTTAAACTGAGAAAACATACCATATTAACAAAAAAAGCCACTTTTGAGTTTGCAGCAACAGCTTCAAAAAAGTTGGCATGGGACAATAATAGATTGAGAAAGCAATTGGAACTAAAAGAAAACAGCTAAATTACAACTAATTAGTGTCAGGGTTCCTGGCTCGTTGACCTAGTGTTTTAATCTATTCATCCATCCATTTTTTTCAGCTTATCCAGGGGAACACCGAGGTGTTCCCAGGCCAGCTGAGAGATATAATCTCTGCAGCGTGTCCTGGGTCTGCCCCGGGGCCTCCTCCCGGTGGGACATGCCTGGAAAACCTCACCCAAGAAGCGCCCAGGGGGCATCCTTGTCAGATGCCCGAACCACCTCAACTGGCTCAACTGGCTCCTTTCGAATGGCCAAACTTCTCACCCTATCTCTAAGGGAGAGGCCAGCCACCCTTCGGAGGAAACCCATTTCCGCCGCTTGTATTCGCGATCTTGTACTTTCGGTCACTACCCACAGCTCATGACCATAGGTGAGGGTAGGGACGTAGATCGACCGGTAAATTGAGAGCTTCGCTTTTACGCTCAGCTCTCTCTTCACCACTACAGACCGGTACAGCGTCCGCATCACTGAACAAGATCCTCAGATACTTAAACTCCTCCACTTGGGGCAGGGTCTCATCCCTGACACAGAGTGGGAACTCCACCCTTTTCCGGCTGAGGACCATGGCGTCAGATTTGGAGGTGCTGATTCTCATTCCCACCGCTTCACACTCAGCTGAGAACTGTTCCAAGGCGAGCTGGAGGCCATCACCTGATGAAGCCAACAGGACCACATCATCTGCGAAAAGCAGAGATGAGAAAGCCTTCCGCCACTTGGCTATGCCTAGAAATTCTGTCTATAAAAATTATGAACAGAATCTGGCGGAACCCATCACCCACCAGGAATGAGTCCGACTTATTGCCGGCTATGTGGACCAAGCTCTTGCAACAGTTGTATAAGGACTGAATGGCCCGTAGCAATGGGCCAGACACCCCATACCCCCCGAAGCACCCCCCACAGGACCCCCCACAAGGGACACGGTCGAATGCCTTCCCCAAGTCCACAAAACACATGTAGACTGGTTGGGCAAACTCCTATGCGCCCTCGAGTATCCTCGAGAGGATAAAGAGTGTTTTCAGTTCTGGACATTTTGTCACTGTTTATTTTCACATGTATGTTTCCTGTTTTATTGTGTTGGTCATCTGTCTGTGTGCAATATGTTTAGTTCTACTTCCTGTGTCATCAGACTTTGTTCAGCCGTGTTCTCACCTGTTTCCATTCATCATCATTATCCAGTGTATTTAAGCCCTTAGTTTCCCTCAGTTCCTTGTCTCGTCATTATCAATTTCATATGTGTGTTTTCGGTCCAGTCCGATTGTTCAGTTTAGTTCAACCTTTCATGTTCTATCCATCCTGTCTTTATAATAAACATAATGCACAAAGCATAATGCATAAAGCCATATCTAATCCCTGAGTATCAGCACATCTTCGAAGGTAGTCGGCTGGCTCTGGGGGTTCCTTAAAGGCACCATACTCCTCCTCCTGCTGCTCCGTCTGCATGCGAGCCTCCTTGCTGATCTCCGGCTGATCACTCTCCCGCCTCTCCAGTCTTCACTTGTCCACCTGCCTCCTCACTCACCAGCTCTTCTGTCTCGGTGTAGCTTAGCAGCTCAGCCTCCTATCTCGGCTTGTTGGTGGCTCAGTCATCCAGTCACTCCACTGTCTGAGGAGGTGAGGCTCCGATCATCGCCACTCTTCTCATGTGGAACAGTTCCCCAGGGTGAGTCAGATTTTTTCCATCCTGCTCATCACAAGCCAAAGACTGCTGTTCAGTCTGCTGACTATTCAACATTCCATTAGCCCAGCAAAACCTACGACTGTTTATTATCAACCAACTTCAATAAAAACTGTCATTATAGACACTTACACCTCCAAATCTGATCACTTCTCTCATCCTGTATTCGTCCCAGAACCTGTCTCTCGGCCTGTTCCTGCTTGCAGGATGGCTTGTACCCTGCCTACCCCTGCACCCCTGGACATTATTCTGCTAGCCACAGCTAGTCCATAATGAACACCATGTTCGAACGTAAGTGTGTCTGGCACCAGAATACACTATAGGGTGCAAGTTGGTAATTAATTATATAGTCACGTTGTCACGGTCGGACGGTCCTCCCTAGGCGACTTGGGTTTTGGTGTGTGATTTTTCTCCTGTTTCTCCTCTCTCCCAGCCGTGGGGTTTGTTTTTTACGGAAGTTCACGCTTCAGGAGAGGGCGTGGCAAGGACGGAGGCTCCTCCACACGGCTGTCGACTCACCTGCGCTTGTTTACCCTGCCAGCTGCTTCTAATCAGCCTCCATCTTAGAGCTGTAGGCGGTCGGACACGCCGTCGGGGCTGAAAGCTGACAGCTCACAGACTCCGATGCATCGGTGGGTCTGTGCTTTGTGTTTGCGTGTTTTTTCTTTGCGCTAGATTCTGAAATTGCAGTTTTGTCTGTCTCCAACCAAGATTGACTGAACCAGCAGCAAAAGAAGATCCAAACTACGCTTCACATTTCACTTCACATTTCACTTCACATAAACATTGTCATGAAATCCCTCTTACTTTTGCTCTTTGCTTCCACCACAGTACTTCAAGAACAGTTTCCCATCTAAAAATCTCTGTTTTCCGCATTATTCGCTTACTTATCACCCACAAGTCTACCATTTTGTATAGCGCTGTCGACTGCTGTGCTTTTTTTTTTAATCTAACTGATTTCAGAGCAGAAAGCCTCATTTCTGCTGTTCAATACTGAAGAAATGCAAACTTTTTAAAATTATGCAAAATTGCAAAATGCTTAGCTGTGTCTCTACTGAAACCTCTGTAACTTTGCTTTCCTTCACTACAGCAACATCAGGTAATGTTCATATGTTGATTCATGGTTTTCTTCTGGTTTTTTTGTGGTTTTTTTCTTCTTTTGTGTTCCATTTGAATCTTTAGCCATCAGAATTGTTGTCTTAAGGCCAAGAAAGATGCCAAG
>NW_005187813.1:214489-222184 GCF_000239375.1 Pundamilia nyererei | reverse complement strand
CTGAGCAACCCGTCACCATTTTGAGACTTGCTGTGACCCTCTTCAAGCATCTCTCCCCATCATGATGGTTCAAATGCTCATAAGTGTTGAATTGTATGGAAATAAATGATTGTTGATTGAGCATTTATACACCGAGTATTGTCCTTCCTTCAGCCCAAAGATTCAAAGAACTGCGTGTTTTCAACACCTGCTGGCTAAAAAATAGTGATTAAAATTAGGCAGATCTAATCCTCCTTTATCCTTGGTCCTTCTGTTTTTATTTTTAAAATCTCCTTCATGTTGTCCTGTGTTTTATGCTCTGTTACTTTGACACAAAGGCATCTGCTGTGATGCTTACACCCCTGATAAAGTCTCACAAGTGTCAGCTTTCTTTTTATTGATATACAAATATGGATATGTATTGATAAATGATCAGAATTATAATATTATTGACTGTCTGAGGAAAATTTCCCCGATTCAAATAGAACCGATCGAATCATGGATCGAATCGGGACCTTGTGAATTGGAATGGAATCAAATCAGTGACGATACCCAACCCTCCATATTCGTCTTTCACTTCTGTCACCTGTGTTTGTCCATACCTTTAACCTAAAAAGGTCCTATCTTCTTTCTTCTAACTCTTCATCACTTTACACACATCGCCCTTTTGGTTCAGTGCTAAAGTACAAGTGAAAAGGGAACCTCTTACCATATCCTCAGTGGACCTTTATCCTTCTTGTCCTTTTCTGTCTACATCACATCTCAAATATTTCCCACTCCCACCCTCCCTGCAGACACTCTCTCTCTCACACACACACACCTACACTCACACACATGCGCATTTTTTAAAGTCTCCATCTCTGCTGTCTTACTTCCCCAAAGTCAAATTTTGTTTTTTCACACTTCAAGGCCAGTTGTTCCTCCAGAAATAATTCTACTCCAGCACAGTTTGTTTCCCATTAACAGCACAGCCTCTGCTTTGCTAGTGATCCCCAATGTCTTCTGTAACCTTCATAACTGAAAGGCGAAAACCTTGCAGAAATGTCTGATTTATAAAGAAAACAGCCTGAATTTATTGAAGTTTTAATGATGATGATAATGCACTTTGATTTTTGGAAGCCTTAAACTCCATATCACTATGTACCCTTTAAACTCGGTCAAAAATAGAAAAAGTTAAAAGGTCAACAATGGTCAAAGGAGAATAATTCAAAACAGGAAAATCAGTTTCCCCACGTAGTACCCTGCTTTTCTATTTCTTTCCACCTCCACCCATCACCTACAATGTCTTTCCCTCCCTTACTCCTTCAAAGCTCAAGGTCGAGAATTACTCAAAGATACTGTTGGGTTTTAACAGTTAGCCTCCCTTCAGTGTATTTGCATTCAACTGAAATTTGAATCGGTGCCCATGTGGGTGTTAAAAGGAATAGGAGCAGATATAAGTAATGTGCTCCCACACAGTAACAAAACTTTAAGTGGTGAAGAAATCCATGGTGCCAAAGCAATTCCAATAGTCATATATCAAAGGTATACTGACTTTAATTGGAGAACAATTCTTTTCAGAGAAGATAGAATATGACTAGCAATTGCATAGAATTGCATGGTTCACACAGACAGACTACTATCCTTTTGATATGTTTAAGCCCCTGGTTTATTTGAAGACAGAAAAAAGTCAGATCTCTGAAGGTTATTTGTCTATGTTTGTCAATGTTTGAAAGATCAGAATCAGAATACTTTATTAATCCCGAAGGAAAAGATTAATAAAGTATGAATGCAGAGTAAGTTTTACTTATTTTTCTGAAGTCTAACAATCTGAACTCGTGGTACATCAGGCATAATATTAGGACCACTGACAGATAAAGTGAATAACAATGATTATCTCTTCATCATGGCACCTGGGAAGCATGTGAATATTTTGTTCTCAAAATTAATGTTAGAAGGAGGAAAAATGAGCAAGCGAAAGGACTTGAGAGAGAGTTTGACAAGGAACAAATTGTGATGACAAAGGTCAAAAAAGAAATGTTCGTGTAGGATACTACAACATTACAGTGAACAAAAGTTGAAGGAAAAAGACAAGGCAACTGGAAGAAAACAACTAGAGAATAGAATAGAAAGTCCATTAATTACATTGTACATGTACTGTAGGAGCCATTCTTGGGTTAATACCTTATGTGGTCGCTAGAGGTCACCTTTTTCTGTTTTGATCATGTAAAGGTATTTAAGGTAGACGCACGTAATCGGGGTCAGGTGTGTCATTGATTGTAAGAAGGCAAACAGTTTGTGACCGCTGCGCTGTTATGTTAAGATGATATGGGAATAAAGACCAAAAAGGACAAGATAAGTACTGCTGGAGTTATTGGACATTTTACTTAATTCATACATACCAGTGACATCGCATCACCCCCGTTAACGACCACCTCAGTGGTTTCAAGCGTAGGCTTAGCCTCTACATTAGAGTCACAAACTCGCTTTTCTTTGGGGAAAAGTTTGTGCCAACTGTGCCGCGGTGTTTTGGGGACTTGGCGCAAACAGGACAATTAAATCTGAGTGATCGATCGTCGTGGAGAGCTGAATGCCATTTGGAAAAAGTTACCGTGGAGGGTTCACGAGGAGCGGACAGCTGGACTATCGCTCTATCAGCTGACGACGTGGAATTCCTGGCGACTGTTCCGTGGATGTTGGAGAGGACTCAGAATTCTTCATCGGAATCAGTACAGCGCCCAACGCAAGGTATGAGTAGCGCTACTAATAAATGGCCATTTATAAAAAGTGTGCACACTTATTCAAGAAGACGTAATTCTAATGCATTGGTGGTGAAACATAATAAATCTGATTTATAAACATAAACCCTCAATACTTGGTAAATATTTGAGTTTTGGAATATTTGAACTATGGTCACAAATAAAGCTGCTGACAGGCCCCCTGAGCCTGCTGCAGAATCAGCTGTGCAAAGTAGCAACGCCAACAAGGCTGGGACGCATCCAGAAAAGGAAAAACGAGTGGTGAAATTGACTGCTAAGGCACTTGCAGAGAGACTGGACAGACTGCAACGTGATAGAAAAGCTAAATTAAATAAAGCTAATAATTTAAAAGAGAGTATAAGGGTCTCAGTGGAAAAAAAACGAAAAATTCTCAACAATGAACAGTTGCATAAAGAATATAAAAACTTTATGGACGAGATGATAAGTAATGGATATGCAGAGCAAATACCTTCACACCAGCTGTCTTGCGAAAATGGAAAGAAGTGATATATTCCTCATTACGCAGTTTATCATCCCAGAAAACGATCTATAAGAATTGTATTTGACTATGGGGCATCATTCCAGGGGACATCATTACACAAGCAGCTCTTACAGGGTCCTAATCTCACAAGTACATTGCTTGGGGTTTTGCTTAGATTTCGACAGGATCCAGTCGCATTTATGGGTGACATAAAGGCAAGGTTTTATCAAGTTAAAGTTGCCAAAGAGGACAGAGACTTTCTGCATTTTTTGTGGTGGCCAGATGGAGATCTGAGCAAGGACATAACTGAGTTTCGAATGACCGTTCATCTGTTCGGTGCAGTATCTTCCCCGAGCTGCGCCAGTTTCGGTTGAGAAAAACGGCTGAGGACAATCAAACTGAATTCCTAGACAAGGTATGTGAAACGCTAAAAGAGAACTTTTATGTGGACGACTGTTTAAAGAGTGTGGCCTCCACCTCAGATGCTGTTGATTTGGTCAAAGATCTTTCAGCACTCTGTCAAAGGGGAGAATTTACACTGACCAAGTGGGTCAGTAACAATCGCACCCTGTTGCAAAGTATCTCAGAGGAGCAAAGAGCTAAAGACTTGAAAGAATTAAATCTTGACAGAGACAAACTTCCGGTAGAAAGAGCTCTGGGCTTGCAGTGGTGTGTGGAAAATGATACATTCAATTTCAAAATGGATGTTCCTCAAAAATCCTGTACTAAGCGTGTGATGTAGCATAACTTAAGCAGCAAGGAAGGTGATAAGTAAATAGCATTAGCAGATGATTGAAGTTCTTTTAAGCATATTTTATTGCTAGCATCTCCCTTTTACCATAAAAAAATCAATCAGGCATGCGAAAATCCCACTGGCTTTATACAAGACTTTGCCCACACCTGACCTCGTTAGTCCCTACCATTGAAATAAAATAGGTCAAACCAAATAATACAATTCTAAACAAAGAACAGGAATAAAGTCATGCATGAAACTGACAAACTCATTTACTCAACTAAATAGTTTGTAAAGTAAAACACTGCATACAATATAACTCAAAAGGCTACTTTAAAGAAAACAAACAATACTATACAAAATGAAAAACCCTCCATTTGGTTACACCCAGTGATGCAATCATTGACCTCATGACCCTATATAAACAGGAAGTAGTGGGCGGCCCTTCCCATACATCTGTCTCACATATAGGACCTGAATGCACAACATGGACACCATGGTAAGTATAACCAAAGCAACATAAAGAAACATAATTTACCAGACATGTGCCTGTAAACAGAAGAGAATTCAGATGATCTGATGGTTAGTAGTGTTTGCTTTAAAACACATGCATGGATGTAAAGAATGTAACTACTGCTACCACAAACAAAACCCGGGATATTGTGTGTTAAGAGAAGTTACACCAGCAATGTCTAAATTAAAGCATTATGGCTGACTGTAAAATAACAGAACACAAAATAACAATATATGCAAGTGACAAATGGCAAATTAATTCCGTTCTAGCCACTTTGTCACAAAGCGTGGAATGTTATCAATATCAAGTTCTATTTATGATCCATTGGGATTTCTTGCACCAGTCCTGCTGCCTGCCAAAAGAATGCAGCAGGAGCTTTGCAAAAGGAAACTGGGATGGGATGAACCAATACCCCAAACCATGTTGCAAAAGTGGAAAAGTTGGCTCAGTGATTTGCAAATGCTTTCCCATTTCAAGGTTAAAAGGTGTATTCAACCAAGAGAGTTCGGACCTCTCTCACATGCACAACTACACTATTTTTCAGATGCCGGTGAATCTGGATATGGAACTGTGTCATATCTGCGCATGCAAGACAATAGAAAATCCATCCATGCAGCATTCTTGATGGGCAAGGCAAGGGTAACACCTCTAAAACCTGTCACTATTCCACGTCTGGAACTAACAGCTGCTGTAGTTGCCATCCGAGTGGATCTCATGTTAAGGGCTCAGTTGAAAATGAAACTCGAGCAATCTGTATTTTGGACAGATAGTACATCTGTACTCAAATCCTTACCTTTGTGGCAAACAGAGTCTCATTCGTTGCAACTGCAACTAAACAATCACAATGGAGATATGTAAGCTCAAAGGAAAATCCAGCAGATGATACTACAAGAGGGCTCAAGGCTGGGAATATTGTTCATAGCAGCCGCTGGATCGAAGGACCAAGCTTTCTGCAGAAGCCAGAATGTGATTGGCCAACCAATCTAATGGAATATTCCTTAGAACCAGAGGACCCTGAAGTCAAAGGTGAGGACGCAGTGAATGTTACTCGAGTAAAAGACTTGCTTGATGCTACATGTCAATTGATGGTGTACTTCTCAGACTGGAGAAGGCTCAAGGTTGCTGTTGCTTGGCTCCTCAGACTGAAGGCAATCCTTCGTTCAATGAGAGATAAGAAAAGAAGACCGCAACCTAACTCAGATAACCCAATTTGTAAAGGTACTACAAAGGAGAAAGTAAAGAAAACACAACTGTATAGACTATCTTCAAATGATCTTTTGGAAGCTGAGCTTGCCATTATTAGATTTTGCCGGCAGCAAAGATTTGGAGAGGAGATTGCTACGTTGTCAAGTGTGAAAGGTTCTGTGAGCAGGCACAGCTCAATTTATAGATTAGATCCTTATCTTGATGATGAAGGCCTCTTAAGAGTTGGGGGACGACTGACAAAGGACTCCTTACCAGAAGAAATGAAGCATCCCTTTGTTCTTGATCAACATGTAGCAAGTCTCATCCTAAAGCACATTCATCAACAGCTTGGTCATAGCGGTCGTAACCACAACTTATCCACACTAAGGAGAAAATACTGGATCACAAAGGCCAACTTAGCTGTAAGGAAGGTTATCGCAGAATGTAATTTTTACAGAAAATATCATGGAAAAGCCTTGGAGCAAAAGATGGCAGATTTACCCAAAGAAAGAACCCACCATTCACCAACGTCGGAGTTGATTACTTTGGACCTATTGAAGTGAAAAGAGGACGAGGTACAGCTAAACGTTATGGAGTTATTTTAGCCAGTTTAGCCATCCGAGCAGTGCACTTGGAAGTGGCTAGCTCTCTAAGCACAGATGCCTGCATTAATGCTTTGCGCCATTTTGTGAGTCGAAGAGGGCAAGTCGCTCACATCCAATCGGACAATGGAACCAACTTTGTTGGAGCAGACAGAGAGTTAAGGGAGGCTCTTGAATCATACCCAAATACCGGATGCTTTGCGACACATTGGAATAAAATGGAGTTTTAATCTGCCTGGAGCATCACATCATAGTGGAATTTGGGAATGGATCATTCGTATGATCAGAAAGATTCTGAGATCCGTTCTTCAGCAACAACAGTTGGACGACGATGGATTAAATACGGTTCTATGTGAAATTGATGCAATTTTAAATGACAGACCCATCACAAAGCTTTCTGATGATCCAAATGACCCAGAGCCACTTACACCAAATCACATCCTCCTGATGAAAGGAAAACCATCTTTACCACCCGGACTATTTGACCCTCAGGATATGTATCTGAAGAGAAGATGGAAACAGGCTCAGTACATCTCAGATCTTTTTTGGAAGCAATGGATACGCGAATACCTGCCTTTGTTACAGGAGAGACAAAAATGGAACCAAAAGAAGAAGAATCTAAAACCTGGAGATATAGTCATTATAATGGATTCTTCTGCACCACGTGGTTCCTGGCCACTTGGAAGAGTTCTGGAAACCATTCGTGACAAAAAAGGACTTGTGCGATCTGCACATTTAAAAACAAAGGCTAATATTCTGGAAAGACCTGTAACTAAACTTTGCTTGTTACATTAGACTGTAATCTAAAAGTGTGTTTAAGTGCTATATTACTTAAGTTTATTTATATGAATGTATATGTTTAAAGTAGACTGTATTAGTGGCTCCTTATTTTCTTTGTGATTAGAATTGCCATGTCTAATAGCCATTGCAATTAGGGGCCGGGGTGTAGGAGCCATTCTTGGGTTAATACCTTTTGTGGTCGCTAGAGGTCACCTTTTTTCTGTTTTGATCATGTAAAGGTATTTAAGGTAGATGCACGTAATCTGGGTCAGGTGTGTCATTAATTGTAAGAAGGCAAACAGTTTTTGACCGCTGTGCTGTTATGTTAAGATGATATGGGAATAAAGACCAAAAAGGACAAGATAAGTACTGCTGGAGTTATTGGACTTTTTACTTAATTCATACATACCAGTGACATCGCGTCAGCCCCGTTGTGTACAATGATGTTGGTTGAGTTGATAGAAACATTACATTTGAAAATTGTAGGGAGAGAACTGTGACGAGCACCGTTCCTTCCGCTCGAACCCCAGTCGCTCTCGTCTGCCCCCTCATAACACTGCTCTTTATTGCAGTTACATGACTATGCATAAGTTCATTAACATATGACGTCTTACACAGGCATACATGTGAACAAAGAGTTCCTTGTCTGCGTGTACGTATAGATATGTGTGTGTGTGGGGGGG
>NW_005187813.1:207168-213493 GCF_000239375.1 Pundamilia nyererei | reverse complement strand
CTACTGGTGGTGGTCAGAGGGCCCGGTGGCGCCAGTGTCCGGCAGCCTCACCTCTGTCAGTGCGCCCCAGGGTGGCTGTGGCTACAATGTAGTTACCATCATCCGTGTGTGTGAATGGGTGGATGACTGGATATGTAAAGCACTTTGGGGTCCTTAGGGACTAGTAAAGTGCTATATAAATTCAGGCCATTTGTTATTTGCATGCCAGAGGGATAGGAAGAAAAAAAATCAAATAAACATTCTTTTTTTTTCTTTCTTTGCACTTCAGCTACACTCAGATGATTTCAGTTTGTGTATGAAAGAGAAAACATGCAGTCTACAATTTTTTAGGAGCAGAGATATGTAAAAGAGCCAAATAGTAAAGTGCAATATGTATTCAAGACAGAAACAACTTCATTAAGCTGCTAACAGAACTTCAGCTTTTTTCAAGCATCTGCACAGACAGCATGGTAACACAAACTTAGCCACAAATGCAGAGTGATGATAAAGCTGACTGAATGCATCCCACAGCCCAGAAGCTAGACTCTGAACAGGTAGAAACAGAGGCTTCAAACCTGCTCACTGCTCATCACTGCCTTTGTTACCTGTTGACAGTCAGTCACTGTGGTAATCGCTTTGAAAGTTCTTTGAACTGTTTTTCATCTTTCCTTTGTGTTATCAGCCTTATGTTCATATATAAATACCAAAAAATAAAAAAGAATCATATCATATCTGTGTCCTCATTAAAATAGCCATTTGCGTTTGTGTGTGGGACTGTAGCCTGTAAATGGTAACTGGTAACAATGCATAACAATGCATTTCAGATCATTTTACAGAGTAAAGAGAAACTGATGTAATGAGTAGTGTAACAAATTACTTTGTCCAGCAAGTAATTAAACACATTACTAATTGCTTTTAGGAATAGTACTAAGTAATGTGTAACACAGTGCTCTTTTTGAATCATGATCCCAATGCTACCCATATGGTCGTGACGTGTCAACCACATGGTAGGTACAACCTTAACCCTTTAAGACCTACCATAGAACCAAGTCCGCCAGAGCTTATAAGATAAGATAAGATAACCTTTATTAGTCCCACACGTGGGAAATTTGTTTTGTCACAGCAGGAAGTGGACAGTGCAAAAGTTATGACGCAAAAATTAGAATACAATAAGAATAAATACAGTACACAGCTGTACAGAATAGAATAAAATAAAATACTATATACAGTAGAATAAAATAGAATAAAAATATACAATGAGATAAAAATAGAATACGAATGCTATATACAACTGAGTAAAAATACAACGATGCCAGAAAAGATTATTGCACTTAGTGTTATTGCACATGTGTGGATGTGTGTGTTTGTTCAGTTAAAGTCTTTGTTGTTGTTATATTATATTTTTACATGTTGTAGAGCCATTTTTGGGAGCATTTCAAGTTGCTATACATCAATACAACCATTACAGCCTAAATTTTAATAATATGCATGCATTAAGTGCATAGTAATTACATACATTGCAAAAAAGTGCAATAAACTACAAAAAAATTTAAAATGGTTTTTGTTTTTTAACATATATTTCTAGTTAGAGAAATTTAAGAGGCTTATCCCTCAAAACTGTAAATACAAAAAAGTTGCACAAAAATAGTTTCCCACCACAGGAAATTTATTTTGAGTGTCTTCAGTTTTATTTTTGAAATACACCAATTTTTATATACTGCAGGAAGAACGGAAATAAATATTATAGTGCAAATTTGCAAAAAAGCAGCATATGCATCAAAATAAACTATTTCCAGCAGTGCAATTCAACTTCTAAGCATCCCAGAAACGACACAGAAAGTCATAAAGTCAAACATAACTTTTAAAAACACAAGTATAAGCTCATGAGGCCTTGATGATAAAAAACTACATTTCCGCGAAACTTGACATCACTTCCGGTTTCGGGCAGGTCATGGTGGACATGCGATAGTTCACGCTGATGGACGTAGGAAGTGTTATGAACAGCTGATCGGATCGGCAAAGCGAGTTTCTGGAATATTATGTTTTTGGTGCTGCAAGCGCTTTTTATGCAGTTTTTGCAAAGCTATATGTGGAAGGAAACTGTGACCTAGGACAAGATGTAAGTACAACTCCTCCGGTTTCATATGCAAAAAAAATTTATTGCGCTAGCTTATGTGGTTGCAGTGCTACCGGGATTTAAAAATAGTTACGCAAAACGGAGCGTGCCCGCTCTGCCCAGTTTTAAAGGGTTAAGCATACCCTGTTTACTGTCCTTTTGACTTTAGTTTTTTTCCAAATGTTCAAAAAGATCTAAAACTAGCGACTGAGGCTATGAACGTATTAGAAATGTTTTTTACTGAGGTCATAGAGCAAAAAAGCAAAAGAGTCAGTTTATGATTATATACAATCAGATTCATTTTAAGCAACCAAAGGACTACTGCCTGCTAGCTAATAAAAAACAGAATGCTGGTTTAGGCACTTGTAAATTTATGTTTAGAAGCTACATTCATCTTTTTTAAAGCCTGTGATTTTAGAGTTACAATATGCCAGGGGGCTGGAGCCTCTCCTAGCCGTCATACGGTGTGTACACTCACCCTTTCGCTTTTAGCTCTGCCAGTCTGTTGCAGGGCAAACACAGAAAGACAGACAACAATTTGCACTCACATTCACACCTATGGGCAATTACCTAGTCCCACTAACTGCATAGCTTTCAACCATGGGAGAAAGCTGAAGCTCCTGGTTAAAACCCACAGAAAGGCCCCGACCAGATGGTGGATTTGAACCCAGGATCTAGGGGACTCATCAGTAGTATGATAGCAATAGCAGCAGCCATGGTGTGGAAGCCACAGGGGGCTGTTGCGACATGCACACAGGCTCCACTGGCAGCCAGCTACACCAGAGCTGACCGAGCGCCGGGCATAAAGGTACCGAAGTACCCTCAACCCCAGAGGGGCCATCCACCCCCAGACCCAGGAGATGTTTCCCTTTCCTCTGGAGTGGAGAGCGGCACAGGCTTCCTTTAATACAGATAGGGACAAAGAACATTCCACAGCACTTACATATCGTACAACACGCAACCCTGTTTACTCTTTCCCTTCCAGGCTTCTAGATTTTAGGATTCGGCATGTTTTTGAAAGCATTTGACTTTGTTTTTTGCATTTACATGTGGTTAGGCTAATTTTCTTTAACACTGCTCCCGCCAGGGGGAGCGGCGGGGTCGGGGGATGTGGGTCCCCCTGCGGACGGAGGAAGGCGGTTGGGGTCGCGAAATCTCCCGAGGGGATGGGAGAGAGAGAGAGAGAGAAGGGACAGAATAGGCCGGGGTCGCGAAATCCCCCTCCCCCAAGGGGATGGCAGGGGGGAAGAGGCGGGAGTCACGAAATCCCCCCTCGGGGAGGGGATGGGAGGAGGGGTCGCGAAATCCGCCCAAGGGGATGGGAGACAGAGAAGAGGAAGAGAGAGAGAGAGAGAGAGGAGGGGGTGTGGGGGGTGGGGGGGGTCGAGAAACACCCCGGAGAAAGCACAGTGTGTCGCGCGACGAGATGATAAGAGCGTGGATGGCGGGTACTAAGCATGTTGGGGTTTGGTTACAGAGGTGGTGTCCGGGCGTGCGCTGTACAACAACAACAAGGTGCCAACGAGAAAGAAGAAGACAATGTCACGCACTAGACTGTGGGAGCCAAAGAGCACTAAGGTCGGTACAGGTGGATCGCTTTCGCCGGCGGTGTCATCATCACCATGGTCATCACCATCGCCATCACCATCGTCAGTGCGTTTGGCGTACGCGGGGTCGGCTCCGGTCGCTCCGTTGTTGCGAACAGCCGCATTTCACTATTGAGGGCCAGGGGTCGAGGAAGACCAAGACCAAGACCAACGTTGCCCTGTACCTGTACATGTGCAATGACAATAAAGTTGAATTCTATTCTAATTCTATTCTAAGAGGAGAACCCGGAGGGGAGGAGGAGGAAGAGGGCCCAACACGATCATCCTCTGCTATGTGACCAAGAAGAGCCCCAGCCCAGCCTAGCCGCCGCATCAGCAGCAGCAGCGGCAGTGGAAAACCTCCCTTGGTGCTGCATTACAATCGCCGCGTGTGTCCCAGACGTCAAGATCAAGATCCTGTGCCACGAGTGCCGAGTGTACGTGTGCACCAACTGCTGTCCCAACTGCGCCGCTTCCCGCACTGCTGCTCCCCAGACGCCGCCAACATCGTAATAACACAAGCGCCCCTCGGGGGTCCTAGCGATCCCCCATCCTATCATTGTCATAACAAATATGCCCCGAAGGGGTCACTATGACCCTCCACCCTATCACCATCATCATCATCATAATAACAAACACGGCCCTCGGGGGTCACCACGACCCACGCCCCGAGAACAGGCGGGCGCACAAGTGTTAAAAAAAAACAAAAAATCTCAGTGTCCTCAGTTACCCGTGTATGTGTGGATGTAGCCTAAGGCTCACAAAGATATGCCTTCCAATGCCTCCACTAGTGAAGCAACCCTCCCCCTCAAATTCTTTAGAGAGGGGCCCTCTCTCTCTACTGACTAACGGTGTCCATGTGTAGCAGTCTATTTCAAAAACTACTCTACAATACTTTACTGTGTGGAATAAAGTATAAAACACATGTATGATGTTATCCTTAACATATACATGTAAAAGAAATTTCCATTACATGATTTGGGAAAGTTGTTACCAAGTTTCCCAAATTTTGGTCAACACGTGCCACAGAAAGTAAGCTGAATCAGAGTCAAAACAGTTCTGTTACTGGGCCCAGAAACAGGTCCAAAGTCCAAAACAACCCAGAAGCTGAGATGACTCCATCTAGAATGCTGTTCAGTAAATCACTTGAAAAAACTTGTGATACAGCAGTTGGTCCCCCAGACAATTCTTTGTACTGATTTTAAATGTAAATTCTTATTTTTGTTGCATATATTTCTTACTTACATTTTTCTGTCGTGATGTTTGTGGCAGAAGACTGCAGAGTATTTTGCCACAAGTGCGTCACCCTCTGGAGCTTAGTGAACTCCAGTGTGGATTTTTCTCTCTATCTTCCTCAGGATGGTCTGGACCAATGTTCCCTCTAAGCTGCGCGTGTGCACAATTACACACTGCTGGCACTCTCTGCACACAGAAAATATGCGTTTTGCACAAAAAAAACCAAAAAAAATCTAACCTGAGTTGAAATTAAAATAAATACATTATCAACTCTGTTTTGCAGTGTTAGTCAGTAAGTGACTGGCTATGGGATCAGAACGATGCCACCTTATCCCATAGTCCAGCCAATGATGCGATTCACATTCGTATATATGCAGCTAATCAACGTCGTTGACAGGCTATGACAGCGTCCTTATGTGCCGACACCGGTGTTTTAGCTAGCAAAGCGGCGTGGCTGATGTGAAGTGAAGCCACGTTAATGACAATGTGTACAACTATTGGAGATGTGGGTAGGACAGACGGAACAACTGACGGAAAAAAATGATGGACTTTATACCAGTTTTTAAATTGTGTTGATAGGCCACGTAAAAACCAGAGTTATGATAAAAATATATGTAACGTTTGTTTTTGTTTTTTTCCGGAATACTATCATTGTTTATATTTACTGCTGGAAGAAACGGTAAAAACTGCATTTTATAAGGAAAACGCTCAAAAGCACTCTCCGCCTGTAAGCAAAAACAAAACCAACCCCCCCTCCAGCCTTTCCTATTGGTGGAAAAATGTACCATGTCGACCAATCAAAAAATTATATGCATCAAAGTGAGGTAGGTGGACGGTAAGTGACGGAAGTGACGAGTAAGGTAAGCGACCCATGTTGTAGGTGACGTCAGACGCCGGAGAATTGGCGGAAAAAAAGCAAATGGTAGCATAGAGTTTAACAAAGGTTTTTCAAGCTTCAGTATTACCAAATATACTAATCAATTGTCATATAACTAACTACATCTGTTTTATCACCTCTAACACCCTGGAGGACAACGGGGAGAGTTTAGACGCTCTCCAAGATTACATCGACCGCTGTTTTCAAGATTTAGTAATGAAGAAGGCCCAGAGTGGACAAACATCTTGAGAAAGTTGAGGGTAAACAGGAATGTTTCCTCTGGATGAGTCCGACTCCACCAAAGGAAAAGGGGAAAGATGCAGAGAAGACAGCGCGAATGGTGCGAGAGAAACGCTTGCCGCTGAAAATACCACGCTACGGGAGTCGGTCAAATCTCTCACCGATAACGTGACCCAGCTAAACATTGAAAATAAAAAAATAAAAGAGTCCGTTATCGATCTACAAGCCCGTAGCATGAGAGATAATCTTGTGTTTTCTGGTATTCCAGAATCTGCCGGAGAGGACGCGGAG
>NW_005187813.1:182291-185246 GCF_000239375.1 Pundamilia nyererei | reverse complement strand
CAGCGTAGACTGCGATTGGTCCGTCCAACAGTGCACCACCCTCCGGGTTGGAGCTTCCTGTTTCAGCTTCTGGGGCGCGGGGGAGGGCTTTGTACGCATCCCGGAAAGAGGTGTAGCAGTGGTCGAGTAGCCGGTCTCCACGAGTGTTAAAATGGATGTGTTGGTGGAGTTTGGGTGAGACTTTCTTCAGGTTTCCCTTATTAAAGTCTCCGGCTGTGATAAACGCTGCCTCTGGGTGTGCGGTTTCCTCGCTGCTGTACAGTTCCCTGAGTGCTCAGTCAGTGTCGGTCAGCTATTTTTCAACTTTGAAACTTTGTCGTCCGTGTGAACTTTAGTTTTCAACAGTTCTGCACTTTGGCTTATAGGTGACTGATTTGGTATGTTTCAGTTAAATTTAACAAGTTTTCCAAATATTTCAGCAATTACAGGATTTCAGCTAAAAAATATTAATGCCTCACCATCCGCACTGCATTTTCTTCAGGAAATGCATTTTCTAGTTAGAATTAAAATATAGACTCAAATAAAGTTTTTATTCCCATCTACTTATTATTTTGTTATTACATTAATATAGCACAATGTTTAGTTAGCACTGCTTAAAGGCCCTTATAAAGGCCCTGATTGGTGTTAACCGGATTCCAGATAACACCACCCATTTTAAAGTTGATATTGCCATGATGAAAGCTAATGGGAATATCGTGCAACCAGCCACAATTCCAATTCAAAGGTTTTGCCACATGGCGGTGAAATCTGGTCTGATGAAGCAAAACTGCAGGTGCTAGAAATAGGCCAAATTTGTGACATGTTCTGGTAGTGTAAAGAAGTTGAAAGCGGTCCAGGTGACGCTGTGAGGAGCAGTGCCAAAAGCATTTGCCAGGTTAAGAAAGACAGTATGAAGGCCACCCGTCTTGGTTTTGGCTAGCTTGAATTGGTGCCAGATTATGCTGATATGTTCCAGACATTCCAAAAACCCTGGAATTTCAGCCTTTTTTGAACTGTCACATCCACCAGTTTTTTTCCCTCTTAGTTTGTGGCCATGCTCTGGGCTATAATACTAAACATTAACTTGCATTGTACATTAATACTTTAGTGGATAGTAAAATATCATTGCTATGAAAAAATGCCTTAATTCCTTTGAAACCTTGAATGAAGGTATTACTTTAATAGGAAAATGCTTTCCAATCCATTCCAACAAAGGACCTGCCTAACTGGGCTTTTTTTGGTGTGTTTATCTTTATTGTATATATGTATTCTTACACAGTGTATCTGTTACCATGCATCCAAGCATTGTATTTTTGTTTACATCTGTGGGTGTGTACAACATATATTTCTTATCGTTAATAAGGTTCCAGTGGACCATCTACAGGAATAAACAGCCTACACTGAGTACTAAAAGTAACCATCTGCACTGCTGCAGTTTTACTTGAAGAACTGGGTCTTTGCTTTTTATAACGTGGTCTCACACACTCACTCACAGAAGCACACTCACCAAAGACACTGAAAATCTAAATAAATCTAAAAATATTTGACCTTAGAAGTGGAGTACTTGTAAAACACAATAGATTCGTGCACAGGATGTCAGTTTTTACCACTGGCAGATTGTACTTCACCCAGTTTTTCGCACGAGGGTCTTGGTTTTATATTGGTAACTGGTACCATTACCATTGCATGCATTTCTGAGAATGAAAGTTAATTTGTCTTCTACTCTTTAAGTATTTTTCCAAAGTAATCCATGGTTCCATCCACTGCAACTGAAAGAAGGCTGGTTGCAGTGTCTAAAGGGCCACAACTGTGTCCTAGTGCTGGAAACACTAATTTGAATGGTTATTCATCAATTATTCTCAATTGTTGTATCTCCTGAGGTTTGAAGAGATAGAAATCCTTTGTTGTTACACAACTAAAAGCTACCTGTGAAAACTTCTTTGTCATCCTGATATGTTCTTGCAAGTTCAGTGCATAGAAGCTTTCGAGCAGTGTGGAATCCATTGATGTTTTAAAGGCAAGCAGCCAACAGGAGGAGGGCTGAAGTGTTTAGGTAATTAGTGTGCTAAGTTGCATGCTCACTTTGCTACTGTAGTCCATCATAATTACTTTGAATGCACTTGTTATTTGTGCCCCTTGCTTATATATGGAAGACCGGATCAGCATAACTCACAAGCAAAATATTAGAGTTTAAGCTGCTGATTCAAAATACTACATAACTAGATGAATTATTATGGAGTGTTTGGTCATGTCTATAAGATGAAAGAGCACAAAGGCAAGGTAAGGTTGATGTTGACATCTCTAAAACCAACATATCTTTTTTTTTTCAAGTGCTGTCAAAGCAGGCATGTTGGTTACACTGTGGATTGTGATTATTAAGATAATGGTGTCACTAGAAAAGACCTTGATATTTTATTTGAAGCATGTGTCAATAACAATATCCTGCCTCCCTTATTTTCAAACAAATGTCAGATTTCCTCTGGGCACCCTGACCTGGAAAATCTGCCCGTTCTAGCCACTTTGATGCCTCAGCAAACCTGGCAATGAAATGAATGCCTCAGGGCACATCATCACAAAACTGTGCATATGTCCATTCTAAATGAGCTACACTAGCTTTCAAGATTCTATGCCCAGAGGCACAAAATACAAAAATATCCAATCTGAAAAAAAGGATCCAAAAATGTGTTTGAAAGGTAGTAATGCACGTAGCAGTAGAGATATTTGCACCTACTTTGATTAAATTATGGCCCACCCATAGTGGGTGCAATTGAGAGCTATTAAAACAATTACACAGATTAGTAAGCATCTTCTTTCTTTAGAGAAAAAAAGAGTTCCCTTCTACCATTAAAATGAAAGGTTGGTCATTCTAAGAAGTATTCCACATAATGCTTTCAAGGTTCAAGGTTCTTTATTTGTCACATGCATAGTTATTCAAGTATAACACACAGTGAAATGTAGCCTGACACGCTCCTCGAC
>NW_005187813.1:179243-180876 GCF_000239375.1 Pundamilia nyererei | reverse complement strand
CAGTCTGCAGGGCACTATTGTGTTAAACGCTGAACTGTAATCAACAAACAGCATTCGCACATAGTTACCCTGTTTCTTGTCCAATAATGCTTTGTTTCTGCTTCTAGTAGGTTTTCCTGCCATCAACCATTAATATAAAATTATTTTCATAAAGTATATTTGTATACTCGTATGAGTCAATTTTCTATTTTGGTATTGATTTGTACGATGTTTGTTGTATGACATTTGTTGTATGCTTATCCTTGTATGCTCCCTGTATTTGATGTGTTCTATAGTAAACAAACAGAAGATTTGGCCACTGATTAAGGAGTAAAAGCACAAAGTGCTTAGATGCATCAAAATGCATCTAAATTGTTTTGAAAAACTGGTGTTAAAAAGTATCTTAGTTTATTTCTAGGTACCAAAGGACATTAATGTACCTCTTTGTTCTCAAACCCAACCCAGCGACAGATGTACTAAAGTAGATGGAAGGAAAATGGAACAAAAAGGAAGCAATAAAGTAGCTTGTCTACGGGAAGACAGAAAAGTCATGAAAGAGCAGAAAAACAAACTAAAAGGGACAAAAGGAAACAATAATGCAGAGTTATGATGGTGATGATACATTAGTCAGAGGCTGAATTGGAGCTTTCCATTATGCTTTGACCACCTTGGGGATCTGGCAAACATGGAATCTATACATCCAAAAGTAGGGAAATTGGAGACAGAAAATGCTGAAGAAGCAAATATTGAATCTCAAATGTCTGCCTGTCCAAATTGGCTGTTCTGTTCTGGATGTCACTCTTTATTGGCTCAGATTAGTTCTCCACATTGTGAACAATCCTCTCATGTCACCTGTGGTTTCCCCGATCTTTATTTATCAATCACATCTAACTGGCTTTAGATCATGCTATGCCAACCTTTGCATCAAAATGCATTTTAAACCAGCGGCCTCCAAGTTGTTTGGTACCAGGCCGTGAGAGTTGAGGCTTAGGTGTGAAATTTATGGTTTCCAGGGTTTTTATCGTTTTTTTTATCATTATTTTTTATCATTAACTTGGTTTCCCTGGATCTTTTCCCGTGTGTTATGAATAAATCTTCTTTTTTTGGTACCGGTACTGATTTTATTTTGTTGTATTTATCCGCGACACCTTAAAGCCCAGTCCGTGAACATATTGTCGGACATAAACTGGTCCGTAGCGCAAAAAAGGTTAGGGACTAAACAATTGTGTTGCCTGGCGTGGCACAGAAGTGGTTTTACATTAATTTTAAGAGCTCAAAATGACATAGGTGGCAATTCTAGCTAAAAGTGGTCATATCTTTTTTGGTTTTTGAGCCCATGGACCCAAAAATTCTGTATTTGACAAATAAACCAATTTTAGGAAAAGCCTGAAAATATGAGATGATGGACTTTTATTATAACTGTCAGATTTAATACCGTGGTGATTCAGTACTCAAGTGTGGGACCCTACGGTGGCCCCTAGAGACAAAGCACGTACAAACTCCAAAACACTTGCAAACTCCAAAACACATGCAAACTCCAAAACACGTACAAACTCCAAAACACTTGCAAAATCCAAAACACATACAAACTCCAAAACACTTGCAAAATCCAAAACACTTGCAAACTCAAAAACACATGCAAATTCCAAAACAC
>NW_005187813.1:176445-178644 GCF_000239375.1 Pundamilia nyererei | reverse complement strand
ATTGTTGGGTTTTTTTCTCTGTATCTATGAAGCGCCTTGAGGCGACTTATGTTGTGATTTGGCGCTATATAAATAAAATTGAATTGAATTGAATTGAATGCTATGACCTGTCTCTAGACAGGTTGTAACATTGGACAAAGCTGAACAGAAAGACAGCACAGAGGCACTGATTTGGTCACATCTTCTGTATAATCACAGTTTCAGAGATGCTTAAGTTAAACAAGGGGGAAACTGGCCCAAAGGATAAAACAGGGGCAACATAACAGGTGATAGGAAACTGTTCTCTGGTTAAAAGGATTTTAGTCAGTTGGACTTCTCTGATCACTGTGGAATCTGCTTTGTCTGTTTTACACTTGTTTTACATGCTGGATTGAGAATGTGGTCGCACTGGTCTGGGACCCTTTTTACAAGCTGAAAACTTTGATTTATGTACTGTTGGTTCAGTGGACTTCAGTGGCTATTAAGTCTGTTAGTGCTATCAGTTACAGCTGGCAGGAGGGCTGGGAAGGTCAAATGTAATGGCGTTGTCAGTGATAATAATAATAATAACAATAATGTTTAGACAGAGTAATGACACACACACACACACACACACACAAATGGAATATATGTTCCATTATGAAACAGGTGAATAATTTTTCCCTTTCATCAAATATTCATAGAGAAATTACTGCTAGATCTAAAGTGAAGGACTACATGGGATCTTTTTAGCTGATGTATAAGGAAACATTGGATGACAATAGGGCGTCTCAGCCAAATATATGCGGGAGTTCTGGAATTATAGCTTACACTGGTCAGTCTTGTTTCCAGTAAATCCTAACACTTTCTGTTTCAAAGAGGTTGAATTCAGACTACCCAGGTTCCACCTCGGTGGGTTAAGCTCAAGGTTCTCTCTCCATCCTTTATATTTACTCCTCCTCACCTCATCATCTGCCAAACTTAAAGAAAAGCTTCAGTATTACCCCAAGTGGTAATACAGTGGATTGGATTGAACTCCCATATCCTCTCCCAGAGTTGCTTTCCCAAATTAGTGCTCATCCAGTTCACCATTTTCTGTGAAAAACTGTGTAACTATAAAGTCTCTGTGTCCTGCTTGAGAGTCCATTGTTGGTCGTGACAGAACAATCTGGCAATATGGACACCCAATGAGACCCAACAACATTAAGTTAAAATGTTGAGAATGATCCAGTCACCTCGTACTAAATTCCCTTCAGCTCCCTCTCCAGATAGGTCTCCTAGCCAGAGGCAGCCAAACATCCCATGCCAGTCACACCCTCTACCTCAGAGACACCAACAATGAGGGTGTTCAGTGATGGTACCTCCACATCGCCAGAGCTGTTTACAGGAGGAGGATGAAGGCGAAAATGTGTCTTTATTGTGAGCAGCCAGGCTACTTCATTGGTACATGTGCTAAGCAGCCAAAAGGGCCTGTCGCCAGTAAAGTGGTGTGTCAATCTGTATATGGCAAACTGCCTTGCCACATGATACCTGCCATCATTTGCTGTAATAATTACTCCTTAATCCTCCAAGCACTAACTTAATCCTCCGGTGCAAAACAAAACCTGGTGGAGTGTGAATTAGCCAAACAACTCAAATCATCAATCGAACCTCTACCTTCATCTATTCTTGTGTCAGCCCTCAACAAACAAACTCACTGCCATCACTCACCGGACCAAGTCAATACATTTATTTGTGTGTGGGAATCATTTTGTGTTCTTGGTTTTCTTAACACTTAAGGAGCTAATACTCCCACAATCTTAGGTTATCTATAGTTAGAGAAACACATTATTGGATATATGGATAGCTCCTTGGAGCCTTTTGCCTCCCAACTGCTTACAGCCTGCCATTCCTCCACAAACACAAATCCTTACAATCTTACTCATCTGGTCTGTCTTCTGTATCATGATCTGCAGCAAGTGTTCAGTAAAGAAAAAACTCCCTACCATCTCCTTACCAACTCATCATTGGACGACTGTGGCATCCACCTAGACTTGTAGTCAAGACCGCCTAATCCGAGACCAAGACAAGACCAAGACCAGAGGGTATCGAGACCAAGACAAGACCAAGACAAGACCAAGACAAAAGTCTGTCGAGACCAAGATGAGACCAAGAAAGACCGGTCTTGAGACATCCAACTCTAGTCACTACCTAATTTATAGCCAAAGTATTCACTCACTGTCTCTGTACTGTTTCGCTAGC
>NW_005187813.1:138960-145961 GCF_000239375.1 Pundamilia nyererei | reverse complement strand
GAGAGAGAGAGAGAGAGAGAGAGACCCTCTTTAGGGCAGCATCTCATTGTTGGAAAAAAATACAATATATTTAGACTGGTTGACTGGCATCTCTCTCTCTGTGCA
This sequence comes from Pundamilia nyererei, assembly GCF_000239375.1. Lineage (NCBI taxonomy): Eukaryota > Metazoa > Chordata > Actinopteri > Cichliformes > Cichlidae > Pundamilia > Pundamilia nyererei. The sequence goes on along the minus strand of NW_005187813.1, from coordinate 145,856 downwards.
TTTGTGTATACATATTTGATTTAGTGTGTATCTGTTGGCTGTTCTTTCTTGTTTTTTTAATTTATTTTTATTTCTTTACTTTTTTTCCACAGGTGAACAACAATTAGTTTTGAGGGAACTTAACCATGTTCCTTTTTTTTAAGCTTGTCATTTTACTTTTCCAGTATTTTCACTTAAGTTATTACTATTCTGCTCAATCATAGTATTTGTCAATCATTGTTATTATGCTATATTGTAGTATTTCTGCTAAATCATACTATTTCTACTATATTATATTTTTCTTTCTAAATATAGCATTTCTGCTATATAATTGTATTTCTGCTATGTTATAATATTTGTGCTAAACCAGAGAATTTGTGCTGAAACATAGTATTTCTGCCAAATGATAGTATTTCTGTCAAAATATAGTATTTGTGCTAAAACATAGTATTGATTTAAAATTACAATATTCATAGTTCATCACAGTGTCTCTGGTAAATGACAGTATTTCTGCTCTGTTATACTATTTTTCTAAATCATAGTGTTTCTGTAATGCTTAAGTATTTTTGGCTAATATATATTCTTTCTGTTATCTTATACTATTTCTCCTAAATTCTTGTATTTTTGAGAAGTTATCGTGTTTCTGGTAAGTTACAATATTTCTGCTAAGTTCTGCTATGCTATTGTATTTCTGTCAAGTATTATGTTTCCTCTAAGATATTGCAGTTCTGCTAAGTTATTCCCTTTTAGCAAAGTTCCTTTGCTTCTGCAAAGTTTTTACAATTTCTGCAACTTTTCAGCTTTTTCAGCTAGTTTTTGCAGGCAGCTTCAGCTTTAAAGCATCCACACTGCATTTTCGCAGGAAATGCAAATTTTTCTACTTATTCTCAATCTTCCGCCTAAAATTTCACCCCGTAGTTTTGAGACAAGCTTCATATATGTTATATCATTTTGTGCGGCTGGTTCTGGAATGGTGTGCTATGACTTTTGGTGTTTATGACTTCTATAGTTTTATAAATATTAATATTTTTGTGCAAATTTTCCCGCGCTTTTCTGCCGCACAGTTTTGACACAAGGGTTACATATGTTATATCATTTTGTGCGGCTGGATCTGGACTAGTATGCTATGACTTTTGGTGTTTATGACTATAGTTTTTTAAATATTTAGATTTTAGTGCACATTTAGGCCATTTTCTAGGCCCATGAAAAAGATTCATCCTTTGGCCCCATAGAAACAGACTTCATTTGTGGTGTGTTGGCTCCATCTTTTGGTCCCACTGAAACAAATTTCAAACTTCATTTGTGGTGTGTTGCCTCTCTCTAGTGGTATGCCTGTCTACCCGTATTTGCATTACCGTAATGATGACAATATCAACGGCGCGCACAGTGTCGCTGCTTTCAGGAACCATTGGAATTTTTAAGGTTGCGCGTACCATTGAATAGTTACGGTAACCGCAAGGGTGTATGCTTGGTGGAACACTCCATATCCCACAATTCATAGCACGCCTCTACAGAGTCAAACAATGGCGGCCACCACTTTGTTTTATGTCTTTTATTAGTGTTTCTACGTCACAAAATAAACTTTTAAAATATTTTCAGGCGAGAATGTAGGTAGGTGTGTAAACTTCAAATATCTGCTCGTTTTATCAAGACATCCCATATTAGCAACCGTTCTCTTACGTGTTGCTGCTAGCTTATTTATGGTGTTTCTTACACTGTTTTATTTATATACTGTTCTTTGGTTTCTTGTGTTTTTATTTATTTAGGATTTTTTCCCAGTGCTTGATTTTTCCTCACTGATAGCACTTCTTCATGTAAGTTTTTAATGTTTTATATGGTGGGCTCAGTAGTGATATTTTTGTCTCTGCGTGTAGGTGTGTAAGAGAGAGTGAAAAAGAGCAACTGTGCTGGGGCTTTTTTTACTATTGGTTATTATTGTTCTGTAAAGCACTCTGACCTGCAAAGCTGTATGAAAGGTGAAGGACAAATAAACTTTTGATTGAGTGATTAACCCTACCCAAGAAAGTAAATGCTCTCAGCTGTTTAAGATCAATTTCACTTGTAGTCACTTATGGCACCTTAAAAATTTAATTGAGTTTCTTTTACATGCCGCAAATCACAACAACAGCTACCTCAAGGTGATAAATCTTTATATATGCCTGCCCTATGTTGATATGGTTCCAAAAGCATTTGACGTTGTAGGTAGGACCACCATATAAATGTAAGCTTATGTATAAATGTAAGCTCATCTATCTATCATCTATCAAATTGGATTTAGGCTATCCAAGATACAAATTACAGCATTTAAGGTTTGCATCTTGACCTTTCATTTTTAGTAACCATTTAGGAAAAGGTCTGCCATTACAACACCTCTTTCATCCTTTACAGTGGTAATCAAACACACTGATATCACATTGGTCTATGTGTCTCTCCTTTTGTGTTTTGTGTTGTGTTCTTATTAGTTTCCCTCATTAGTCCAGAATAACTCTTAAGCGGAGACTGTGAATGGAGGAGCTAACTACAAAGAACTCATTAATCTTAGCTGCTCTTAGTTGTTGATTCCTTATGTTTCCAGCTCAGTAAGAAAACATAAAAAAAAAGCACAGACAATAGCCAGAAAACAGCAGTGACTCCTCATTGTTTTTTACAACTTGATTGTTGATAACATACCAAGATACAGTACATTGCTCTGTTTTTCTGTTGCTCTTGTCTTTCAGGTGTCAAGCCTCCACCTATTAGCCAATTCAAAGATAACTGTCATGTGTCTATTGGCTGATCTGGGCACAGTAGGCCCAGCTGTTGAAAGTGCACTACAAACTACAAAGAAGCTCTTTATTCATTTTTAATTCTACAGAGCTAAAGGACCAAACAGCAAAAAGTTAAACAAGTAGCCCACGTTGCCAAATGATTATTGCTCTTGGTGACAGTATACTCAGATATGAGTCAAAACTCAGCGTAGCATCTATGGACTAACAACACACTATAATTCCAGACACTTCCATAGCCCAGGAATATAGATATTCCATCTTTTCTCATTTCCTATCAAACCCCCATCATTTTGTTTATGTATGCCAACAAACTGTGGGTTCTGCATAGGGTTGTAATTAGGAGTCAGAGTTATGGTAATCAATGCAATCACAATATGGACTTTTGGATCTGGAAATTGTTATATAAAGTCATAGGAGAAAATGGCAATTGAGTTAAAGTTAAAGATTCAAGTATGACACTTGAATCTTTAACTCATTCTGTGATGGACAAAGAATTCTGCTGCTGTAGCATAATTGTCATTTACAATGCTTATAAACTAGGTGTGTGTAGAATATTCTTCTCCAAAATAATGACTGCATGACTTTAGAAAAAGCAGTTTACATTCTTGTAACCAATCCTCTGTACTACTGTAAAATGAATTGTATAACTCCAAGTGTGTCTTGTCAAGTTTTAGCCAAATCTAATGAAGTATTTCAGATGGTAAATGAAAATCCACTGCACCCCCCTAATCAATAACCCAACCAAGTCTAGACCAAGTTCTTTTTCATTAACTTGCCAACTGCATTTGTCACACAATAATAATAGGTCTTTCCTCTCACACACATTTTTGTGAATAAATAGAATAAATAATGAGAGGGTTTAAAAAGTAAAAGTCAAAAAAGAGGGAACCAGTGGAAAATAGACAGAAGCTGTACGTCTCTAGCATAAGAAATGCCGATTTGGAAAGAAAAAAGTGTATCTAAAGCATCACAAATCACTGTCCATTACATTTACTATAAACTAGTATGTGATTCAGAGATAGAATCTGCACATATGAATAAAAAGTATATCACTAGAAATTGTTGACTTTTCTAGATATTTAAACTTTATTCAGTCAAAGTGCATGCTTACAAATTCAGATTGCACAAGCCTGCAAGGAAGACGCACCAAAAAACCATCTGTACCTTCAGTGCTAAACTATAGAGCAAAAGCAAAGACCTTATGGAATGTGCTTTAGACAAAAGAATCAAGGATAGGCCTTTTTGACTACAGTATATGTGGATATAATCAATCCATTATAATCAATCCTTGTGCAAACTATGTAGCATGCTGGTGGAAATGCTATGATTTTGGGTTCCTCTACTGTCTTATGGACTCTGAGGCTTTCAGTCATTTATCAAACTTTGAGTTCTGCATCACAGCAAAGACTGGCTGAATAATATCAGCGATGGTTGTCTGTTTAAGCTGAACTTAATGTGACATTTTAAATGGGTAACAATCACAAGCACCATATACCAATGTATGGCCCAAAACTTAGAAATGAAAGCGTAGGCCTAGATTTTAATTTTACAGCAGTCATTCCCAAAGTCAAGAGTGGTGTGGCCCATTTATAAATCAGAAAATCCCTTTGGGGCCCACTCAGTCTTAAATTCAATTCAGTTTTATTTATATAGCGCCAAATCACAACAACAGTTGCCTCAAGGAGCTTTATCTTGTAATGTAAGGACCCTACAATAATACCGAGAAAACCCAAATAATCAGATGGCCCCATATGAGGAAGCACTTTGGCAATGGTGGGAAGGAAAAGCTCCCTTTTAATAGGAAGAAATCTCTGGCAGAACGAGGCTCAGCATAACTAAGGGGGGATTCAGGGTCACCTGATTCAGCACTAACTATACGTTTTATCAAAAAGATTTTGCACATTTTAAGCACAATCTCAAAAGTAGAAATAATTTCATTGTACATGTTCCATGACAATAAAGGGCCATTCTATTCTGTTCTATTTTGTTCTGTTCTATTCTAGAAAGGGGTTTGTCTCCTGAATCCAAACTGGGAGCGGGTTCCACAGAAAATGGGCCTGAAGGCTCTGCCTCCCATTAAAAAAAAAATACAAAATAAACGGATCCTTGAAACATTTCTTTAAAAAACAACACTGTCTGTTGGCCATAAATTGTCAATGCTACCCAGAAAAATATTAAATCCAGTGTGTCACCCACCTGGAACTGGGACACAAACTTCTATACAAGAGTGGTCAGAGTAATTGTCACAATACCGTGCTTTTGTTCTGGACTTATTTTTGTATAGTTTAAGAGAATGACGTTGGGCTCCAGAATATGTTATTTTCTAGGCTATTGTAAGTTTTGGGTTTGAGCTTCTGTCCTTTGTTTTTTTTCCTCGTTTCTGAACATGTCACCTTTCAGGGCCTCTGTGTTGGTATTTAGAATTCTTGATTTCTGGTCAGTTCATGTCTGTCACTGTCCCAGTGTTGAGCCAGTGTGTCTCAGCCTGGGTCTCAGTGTCTGTTTCTTCCTGTATAGTCTCCCATCCTGTGTGCATCATGTTCAGTTTTGCTCCCTTTGCATCATTGGTCCGGATTTGTGTCAGCTGTGCTCCCAAGTCTGTTCACTTGTTTGGCCTTTTGTGTATTTAATGTCTGCATCTTTAATGCATTTAATGCATCTTCCTCTGTTGGCTATCGCAGTCTCCTTCATGGTATGTGAGCTTTTGGCTTTCTGTGAGCCTTGAATGAGTTTAGGTCCTGTTTTGTTGCTTCACTTGTTCCAACAACTAAAGCTGGGGTGTTTAAACTGTCATATGAGTCCTGCATCTGGGTCCTCCCTCTGCCTGCCACATGCCTGCTTCTTGACAGTAATAGCCAATATCACAAACTAACCAGCTCCTACCAGTTTTAATTAACTTATTATATCAATAAACAGATGTATAGATGATTCTATGGCAGAGACTGAATTTAAGAAACTGTTGTTTTAAATTGTTGTATTACCAGTATTGGACATTTTCTGCCTATGTGTTAATCACACTGTCATAAAACCTCTGGAATCTCTGGTGTGGCATATTGTTTTGTATATACAGTTTGTTCACTGCTAATTAGTCTGTGCCGAGACTTCTTTGCCCAGCCGCCTGATGTACTAATGGGTGGATGGTGTGTGATTTGTGTGTACATTTGTGTGCAGATACAGAAATCTGTGTGTATATACTCCGATCACAATGTGTGTGTGTAATAAGATTTCTAATTTTTTAAATAAATCTTTAAGTGTAGGAGACATTAATGTTTGGAAAACCTTGCTCAAATCAATGTCATGAGTTACAAGTCGCCCAGCTTTTTCGGGGGGGGGGGGGGTTGTTACACGTGACTTTTGCTGCAGATCTGTGCAGTGATTTTGATTTGTGTGGAGAGATTTGTCATTGGGGGCTCATTAACCCAGAGCTCATGCTCATAGGCTTAAGCTTTCGCACATTCTCAGTACATACCACCAGGTGGCGGATTACTCAGTCTTCAAGCATTGTATTACTCTGGTGGTTGTGCTGATACAAGGCAGGGTCAGATGGTCAGATCACAGTGGCTTCACCATATGCTTGCTGTATGTGTTTATGTTTGTTCAGTAGTTGTGATAAGCAGAGATGGGCAGTAATGCGTTACTTGTAACGCGTTACTGTAATCTGATTACTTTTTTCAGGTAACGAGTAAAGTAAGGGATTACTATTGCAAAAACGGTAATTAGATTACCGTTACTTTCCTGTAGGAACGCTGCGTTACTGCGTTACTAAAGCCGTGATTTTTTTGCGAGAATGTCTCATGATAGTGACGTAAGCGAGTGCGACGTTTGTGACAACAGCTGTGTGCAGATCAACAGTGGACCATATATCGAGTGCAGGGAAAAAATATGAGCGTGCAGCATTTAAAGCTTGGAAGTACTGACCTTATTTTGAATTTGATTCCATAAAAAATGACAAAAACATTAGTGGCCGTTGTGCGTGGGAAGAAAACTTCTTTTTACAGCGAAATAAAACCCCTAAACTTCCTGCACCAGGGCAAACCTCCGCCTACGCCACTCCTGCTTTACAGGTGAAAATAGAGCAACAGGACCGCTAGTCTTTGATGTTATTTATTTTCTGCTGTGTTTTACTTGCATCTATTTGAAAGAGTGAGT
>NW_005187813.1:137293-138724 GCF_000239375.1 Pundamilia nyererei | reverse complement strand
GTGTTTTTAAAAAGTAACTAAGTAATTAATTACTTTAGAAAATAAGTAATCAGTAAAGTAGCGGGATTACTTTTTTGGGGAAGTAATCGGTAATTAGTTACTGATTATTTTTTTCAAGTAACTTGACCAACACTGGTAATAAGTAGCTACTATTGGAGCTCCGTCAAAATATAAAATGTATGAAGTAACTGGGAAACCAGCAAACTTTCACATCTGCTGGGCCAGAGGTGCTAGCTGAAGCATTTAGCTAAAAACAAACTCCCTGTATATGAGTCAGTGGATTTGATCTCTAACTAGAAGCCAGAGTGATGTGCCTGAAGCTGACAGTGTAAGCGTACTGCAGCATATTGAAGATCATTTAAATTAGCTTTGAGCCTGAACACCTAGGGCTCATCGTTTAGCTGGAACAGCACCACTTCTTTCTTGGCTCTCGGTGAAGGCGGTCGCACTTTTTCTCCTCTCCTCCTTCCCCTTATCTTCCCTGCTTAGCCTCTTGTGTCCTTCTCTTGTCTCATGTGCATTACTTTCCCTGGAACAGTCTCTCACTGTCGTTCTCTAAAACCTAAAAGAGAATTATGGATTTGATCAACTGGTCTCTGAATGCTATTGACACCCTCTTCTCAACGAGAAGTCTGGGCTCGGGAGAGCCTGAGTGCCCTGGAGGGACTTTCCCTGCCGGATACACGATGGATGGGTGGCAGACCTGGAGGATCTTGTGCCTGGCGGGACTGTCTATCGAGGACCCTGAAGACATCTACCTATTCGGAACCATAATAACAGGGTTCTTGCTGATTGGAGCTGGCTTGGCCCTGACCTATCGGAGAAATAAGAGAGCGTATGATTGGATACATCAGAGAGGGGCCTGCTCACAATGACACCCTTGAGCGAAAGTTGGAACACATCGCAGAACGGCTCACTGCAGCTGTGGGGTCTCAGAATCAAAAGAATGACAACACCACGGAACAGAAGTTTGATACCATCATGGGGAGGCTCGCGGCTCTCCAACGGGAGATCGAGAGACCAGTGTCAGAGTGCTAAATTCGGAGCTGCTCGCATTAAGGAGAAATCAAAAATATTCAACATATGGACACCACGGCGCCAGCTGCTCAGGCCCAAGGCTGGAGCCCACCAAAACAACTCCCTGATAATGACTGTGTGATGACTATTCTTCCCATCCCATGCAAGGCCACCTGGGTTGGCTGGCGGACTGTTTACTTAGCCTGATAGGGCGAAGGACACTGTCTCAGCTGAACTCTGGACATGCACACACATACACTTACACTGATAAGCACGCACTCATCCCCCTCCCTTTCCAAACGCCTTCGATGCTTGTTTCCTGCGGGGGAAGACGGCGGGTTAATGGACATTAATGTGCTCTCTTTGCAGAGGAGTTTTTTTTGTTTCCTGTTCTCATGCTGTCCTCCCATAGGT
>NW_005187813.1:133879-137153 GCF_000239375.1 Pundamilia nyererei | reverse complement strand
CCTATTCCTCTACGGGGCAACCTGCATATGGCCAATAAAGCCATATGCAGGCTTTATTGGCCTGCATATTCAGTTGAATTCAATTGAATTTAATTCAATTCAATGATTAAATAAACGTGCAGTTTACCTGGAACTACAGCAGGAAAGTAGCTTCTGCTAATTCCCTCCAACCCCAATACTGTACCTCAATTTCAATTCATTCATTCAAAAGCCAGATCACAACAGTTGCCTCAATCAGAATGAAAACACTTTATTAATCCCTGAGGAAATTATGTGGTCACAGTTGCTCCAAGACAGTAAGATAACTAACTGACTAAACTGAATAAAATAACCCAAAGTTTTTATTTGATTTTTTTTTATTTAAGTTAAGAAATATAATTAAATAGCTCTAAAATATACAGACAGCTCAATTATATTATTATAAGGCACTTTATTTTGTAAGGTGAAGCCCTTACAATAATAATAACTACAGTAATTTTGCACCTTTTTAAAAGGTCCGTTTTTGTGTATCAAGGTGCAAAATTGTGACCAACGGTTTAAGCATAGTTTCCATGCAGTACAAACCACAAGTATACAACTGCAGCACCTCAGCTGTGTACTTTTAAAAGGTGCAACAGAGTACTTATTTTCCACATGAAAATGATCACTGGATGCTGATTTGATCCATTACTCTCCTCAAAATCTATGATTTGGCTTTCATTTCTATTCTGCTGAATGGCCCCACTGTACATTAAAAAACGTATTTAGTTGCTTTAACCGAAGGAGCTGATAGTCACACATTAATTTACTTTTTAGTTTGGGCTCCATTTCAAAAGTTTGCTCAAAAATTCATTTGACAGTTGGATGGCAACATGGCTAAGGGCAAAGACAGGCAAAGAAGGAAGGAGAAAAATCCAAGCACAAGAATGACATGAGGAAGAAGGAAACAGATTGAGGATGAAAGCAAAACAGCACTGAGGGTCAGAGAAATAAAAGGACATAGGGAAAAGGCAAAAGATGAAAGAGAGGAAAACTGAGGCAAGGATTTGCAGATTCATTCCAGTGTGGAAGAAAAGTATATAATCACGCAGGAAGGGAATTCATCCCTGAGCTGCCTAATAAGGTCCCCTGTTAAAAGACATGCCACTATGTGAAGAGAGGAAGATAAAGATGAATGGCATGCTGAATACAAGAGCAGCCACAGAGGACTGATGCTAGCAGGATTAGGACATGGAGGAAATATCTGACAGAGGTAAATGAGGTTTAAGCTCCAACAAAGTTAATTCACTGGTTTATTTGGCTTCAATGAGAAGATGCCACTTTGTTAGTTAAAGGATCAAGGATGACAGAATACATACTATACATACTATACTATTTTTAAGTATAACTTTAATATAAATGCCACAGCAGCAGTTTTGAATTGATAGAAGCTCTTCGAGAGATTCCATAAAGTTACTGACAGTAATAGCTGTGAGCTTTTTCTAAAATATAGTAGAGAGTTCTACATTATAAATAACATCCTGCTTTCCACTTATGAACAGTGCTAAAGGTTTACTGCTCTGTAAGTTTTTGAGCAAAATGCTAATATCACACTACCTAGCAGCATGTTGGAAAAGTCCTCTGCATGTTCAGCAGCCTATGACCATTGCTACATTTGAATACTGAATGATTTAACTCCATGTCACGTTCAAAAATACATTTCTAGAATAGAGTAGAAGCTTTCTATGCAAACACATTTTTTAAACTGTCTTGTCTGGCAGCTTTCAGAAGAATTCGCACCAAACACATTTTGCTTTTCCAAGATGAGCTCTATAAATTCTCTGCAGGCTCCTCGTGTCCGTGTGTTTCTTTTATCTGTTTATTTATTCATTTCTATTAGTGTTATTGTAGTTATTACAGTATATGTGTAGTATGACTATGCCTAAGCTGAGAGGCAGAGAAAAAAGGAAGGGGGGGAAAATTGGAGAAAATAAAATGAAATGATGAAGCATGATGTACCACTTCTGCACCTGTAACAGAAAAATATGAAAATGGACAGATACATAAATCAACAATCTTCTTATGGTGTGAGTGTATGTGTGTGTCTTTGTCATGAATTTACTTGATAATGAGGGTGAGAAGCTCCAGTACCAGAAGTGTGGATGGTGCATGGTTCAAAATCAAAACCCAAGAAGTAAAAGCCTTCACTGTTCACATCAACTTAGTGGATAGAAGATCACCAGGGAATAGCCAAAGTATAATAGTTTGCCATTTCTAGATTGTGCTGCATGCATTGAGGAGGATGGAAGCATTAACATTAAAGAAACCCACACACACAGATCAGCACCTACTCTTCGACTCCCACCACCCTCTGGAACACAAGCTTGGAATGATCAGCAGCCTGCACCACCAGGCATAAAATGTTTCCTTCTAAGGCAGAAGGGAAAGAAAAGGGAACACAAACATGTAAAGAAAACTCTTAAAACAATTGGGCTTTCATCAAATCAGCAAAGATGCACAGTAAAGGTCAGACTGAATGACAAATATCAGAATAGTCATCACTTATGTAGGAGGTTTGTCAGGGAAACTCAGGATAATTTTCTCCAAGTATGATGTCGCAGTCCAGTTTAAACCCAGCCACACACAGACAAAAGCTGGTTCATCCTAAGGACTCCTAAACACAAACTAAACAACATACTGCATGCAGCGCAATGCATTGAGGAGTGCTCTGACCTCTACTTTCTAGAAACCAAACAGCCACTCCATAAACGCATGGCACAACAAGAAGACTCAGCTGCGTATCTGGATCTAAAGGACTGCAGATGCACAGCTGATCAGTGGAGCACACTGGTAAAGTGAATGATGTTAATTATACCACTGGTGGTATAATGAAGTTATTTTGTTGTGGCTTAATTAAATATTAGTTGAGCTACTGGATCATCCTTCAGCAGAGTAACATTTTAAGTGGTTTAAATGTTTTAAGTTGGACTGATGTAAGTCGCCGTTAAAATTCTGTTGAAAATGGTAAAATCTAGTAAAACACTTTTTCTGTCAGAGTCTGGCTTTGGGAAGAGTGAAAGCTGTTCTAAAAGAGTGCAGAGAGACACTTTTAAAGCTTTGAAAACAACACACACACAGCATTATGCACATATTCTAGATTAATCACTCACATCATAAAATGAGGCTGACTCAATATCCAGCCTGCTTCTGCTCTGGCTCTGCCAAATGTGTTCTATTTGTGTGTGTGTGTGTGTGTGTGTGTGTGTGTGTGTGTGTGTGTGTGTGTGTGTGTGTGTGTGTGTGTGTGTGTGTGTGT
>NW_005187813.1:129852-133859 GCF_000239375.1 Pundamilia nyererei | reverse complement strand
TGTGTGTGTGTGTGTGTGTGTGTGTGTGTGTGTGTGTGTGTGTGTTTTCTTAGATCTGTGTGAAACTGGATTATACTGTCAGTATCAATCAAAAAATAACCCATCTTCCTGCCTGCATATATGCCACGACATTTGTCCACAGCAATATGGTCATGTGTGTGTGCGTGCATGTGTGTGTGCATGCGTGTTTGTGTGTGAGTTCCTCTTGTCAGTGGTGAATGCCAGTAATAGCCCATGGCCTCTCTGCTCAGTGACATTTGACAAAGGTGAAGCAGAGGAGTGATGACTGACAGAAAAGAGACAGAAGATAGATATACACAGTTCTTCCCTGAAAAGAAACAGCACACTTCAAAAACACTGAATAGAATGGAAGCTGGTCCCATTCATCATTAACACTTTTCTGTTGTTTATCAGCCAGATTAGCAGAAATGATACACTTGTGGGGCTGGTAATTAATATTCACAGCAGATGATGAAAGAGGCTCACTGATTAATTTTCCATAGATCTGCACTAGGCAATTAAGCCCATTAAGAGCTTATCAAAGTAAAGAAATTCTTCTTATGCAAATGTTCAATGGCACGAAGCTTATAATAATTATTTTTTTATGCTTACCTCCAAGCTTTTACTTTTTTTAACCATGAATTTATTGTGCCATTCATTCACACGATTTTAATTAACCATATTTTGAACAGCAGGGGGCAAGTGATTGTAGTCTAGTGGCCAATGTGCTGTGTAAAATGTAAATAAACATAGAATGCAATGACATACACTGTTAACAGAAATAAAGGGACCAAAGTCCTTTAGTGTGTCTTGTGCTGACTGCCAGGTCCTGTGGAGCCAGACTGGCGTTTGTCATAGTGAACTGTGAAAGGGTCTGGGAAAGCCATGGTGAACGTTATGCTGCTTGTAACATTTTTCAGCATGACCGGTTTGGTGGTGGGTCAGTGATGGTCTGAGGAGGTATATCCATGGAGGAATGCATGTACCTCTACAGGCACAATGTCAAATCCTATCCTGGTGAAGTGGGATGGTAGAGTGGTGCATGACAATCCCATTGCCCATGTGTTGAGAGTATGCAGACAGTTCCTAGAGGATGAAGGAACTGATACCATTGACTGCTCCCCACACTAGTGGTGGAGGCAGGGCTTGTGCCTATTCCAGCTGTCACAAGCCAAGATGCAAGGCACAAACCATAAAGGTATAAACCATAAAGTCGAGCCGAGCGTCCAAAGACAGACAGGCAACATTTCAGCCAACGTTTTGTAACTCATCCAAGTGACATCTTTAGTCACAGCTGACTGTAGGTTGAGGGATACCTGCAGTCAGTTGAGTCATTTGAATGCATGACTAAATGTTTCTCCCACTGAAAACGCTACATCCAGATGAACAAAATTAAATTTTTGAAATTCCCTTCCATGGATAATTGAGCATGCATTAAGACAGAGCAAGTGTGGGGCATTGTAGGGGGGGCACGGTGTGAAAAGGGGGGGACACTGCTAGCATGGACTCCCACACAAACGCAAAGCAGGAGATGAAGCATCGCTGAATATGTTTCCAAACCAACTTCATTCTAAGCCAAAGACTAGAAAATATGGTTTCACCTGCACAAGTGCGGAGGTAGATCTCTCCTGCATAATTGATTTTCCCTTCATCGGGAGCACGCGTTGGGATCTTCAAATCACAGACAAACAGTGTCCCACAGTCTTGATTTTTAGTTCATAAACACTTCTTGTAATGACTAACTACTCCTGACATTTTGGAGATGTTAGCTCTTTATACAGTAAAGTTACAGTGGGATACAAATAATATCAGGCTGATCCTGCCACAATTTGTTCCCTCGGTTCAAATCAAGGACTAACAGTATCCTACAGTTGTTTATGTTTTTAAACCCATTTCGCACAGAGAGGCATGTTTTGAAAAATGTATCGATAGCAATGTTGAATATTATTACACAGGAAAAAAACAACTACACGTAAAATAATTACACCGTGACGCCTCTGCCTTTCTAAATGGAGGGACAGTAACTGCGTGTTTATATGTAAGTGTGTAAAACCTGAAGACAGATTAACAGTAACAGTATTTTGTCTCTATCTGCCATTCTGCAATTCATCTCATGGAAACAATAACGTGCGCATAGCATGACGTGAAAAAAGGCACATACCTTTGATGTTGCGTGACGAACTCTGTATTCCTCGTCCACACGTAAACACAAAAAAGGAGTTTTAAAAAATCTCCATTTTCAGTGATTTGGTCCAAATGCATAGAAACAGCTGCGTTTTCAAAAATACCCATGTAGATGTGGACATAGCACAAAAGACTTACTGTAGCAGTTTATTTTATGACTTCCTTTAATTTATTGCAGCTTACTTGCTGCAATATTTGCTTAATTGTTTACTAAATGTTTGAGTTGTGAAATAAACCACAATGGAGCAAAATATGGGTTGTGTGTGCGGTTGTGTGCGGTTGGAGGATGTGTTTGTGCATGCGCACGTGCAGGGGGGGGGGCTGGGGGAATTTTTCTTGTTAAAACAAAGGGGGTTTAGGAAAAAAAGAAACTCTTGTAGCTCTTTTTCCGCTTGTACCTAGTCGCTTTGGTTTGGCTTGATTCGAGCTGGTAGTTAGGGTTTTCCATTAGGTGGTAGAACCTGGAAACCACTACCCCAAAAGCAACACTGTGATCCCCACATTTGACAAAAAGCCATACACCGAGCAGCAGATACAGTGGAACCCTGACTTACGAAATTAATTTATTCACGATGGTCTTTCGTAAGTCGAACATTTTCGTAAGTCGAAGCACCCATCGCGCCTTTTGAGTGAACGATAGGCTATAGGCTAATTGCTAATTTATTTCGTTAGTTTGCCGTAACACGGGCAGCAATATTGCCGTTAAGTGGGGTATTCGTAAGTCGGGGTTCCACTGTATATTACTTCAAAGTCCTCCATTCTTGTGGTGTTTGTGTCGCATACAAATGCAGTCACAGGACTTTCATCCGCATTGCTCCACAGCTCCACGCACATTAAGTGCTACTCGATGGTTTTTGAACGTTTTACATTACAAAGTCAAGTAGGTACAAATGGAAAAGGGCTATTAGACAACACATTGCATTGGGTCCAGGTGTTGCCAGTGCCACTGCTGATAACAAGCCACACCAACTCTCCACTGCCTACAAATGAGACCTGCCACACAAACAGATGGAAAGGAGACCAGGTGCTCTGATGTTGTTTTTCAGTAGTTGGGGTCGGCCCCTTAGTTCTAGTGAAAGAAACAGAAAATGCTGTCAGTGGTCACCCAGAAAGAGTGGAGACCTTCTTTCTGTGAGGCAATAGTACTAACCACTGCACCACCGTTCTTTCTCCACTGTATTCTGTCTTTAACCCTTGTGCTCCCCTTTGGGGCAGCCCCAGACCCAGGGGGTCCCAAAGTACCCCACCCTCCGTAGAGACAGGTGAATGAAAATGAAAAAAAACCCCAGAACGATCATTTGGGGTCAAAGAGTGCCCCAGAGCGATTCTAATGGGTTCGTCAGGGGATCGGGAAAGAAAACGTAGCACTTGGGGGCCACGCACAGAAGCTGCTGCGGCAGTGTGGGGGTCATTGATACCCCAGTACATAAAAATGAAGCATAATCACAATAATGATAATAATGCTAATAATAATAATAATAATAATAAGAAGAAGAAGAAGAAGAATACAACACACAGACGCTTCTGAGTTTTATTTTATTTGTAATTACATTCACGATACAACTGAGGCAATCTGGAAGGCCAGACCTTTTAGGGACATGCGCAATAGGGAGGGTGCATTTTTAAAATGCCCCCCGGGGCTGTATTTCTGATTACAATATCAACAAACTGTCCGTGTTTCAGGTGCTCGGTGCTGTACAGCGCCTTCGGTGGCTGTGAATACATGATCAGGAGACGTTGAATGGAAGGAATGAAACACAGCGTGAGGAGTCTTTTCCTGATGCTGTAATAATGTTCAGCGTAAAAGTCATCCTCCAAGTGTC
>NW_005187813.1:128167-129716 GCF_000239375.1 Pundamilia nyererei | reverse complement strand
AAAGGGAAAAGACGCTGAAAGTCCACACGCACTCCGTCCACTCCTCACGCTCCTCTCCACACTCCACAGAAAACACGATGACGTACTCCACTCCTCGCACACTCAATCACTCAGGAAACACAGGGGTTGGTCCAGGGAATGCGGGTCGGCAACGGTCCAGCGACGAGAAACAAAGAGCTGCCGTCTTATAAAGGAGCTGGAACACTCTCGTAACGAGCCACAGGTGAGTGATGGTGACCAGGTGCGTGGACCAAGGGCAGAAGCCCACGGGTGAGCTCCGCCCTGACAGAGGGAGGAGGGAAAGAGAGGAAGGGAGAGAGCAGGAACAAAATGAAAAACATATGTAGCCATACTGACCGACCGGGTAGGCACAGGGACCCTGACACCAAGACTCGCAGACACTCGTGTTGTCTCTGGCAGGGGTGATTGGTCTTGCACCCGTTGCATGCTTCGGTGTGGTACTCGTTGATCACTAGGTCGAGTAGATGATACACCTACGCAGTTTTCACGGTATCGACGAATAAAGAAGACGCCCAACTGTCAAGCTCGGCGTCTTTAACTGAGAATATCCAAGAGCTCCACCGAGCCCCATGAGAACATAAGATGTAAAGTACGCACCTGTGCCAAATAATCCCAGGGAAGCGAGGGGGAAGCATTTACACCACTCCTTCAATTCGATCCTCTCCTCTTCTTCCCTTTTTCTTTGTTCTTCCTCCTTTCTCCTCTTCAGCCTTTCTCCTTCGAGTTTCTTCTGGGCCGCCTTTACATCTCGTTGGTGTAGTGGTTTCCTCCATTGAAATCCACCATTTCATCTATTTCATCCAAAAGACAGCCCCAGAGTGTCGATCACAGCGATATTTCTTCCGTCTTCGCCCTCTGCCTCTTTTCTGAGAACGCCGTCGGTGACATACTCAGGCGAAACGTCTTCTTTGAAAGTGTTCGCATTCCCCAGGATGGTGTTTCCGGATGCACTCTTTCCTGATCCTGTTTTACCGACCAGAAGGAGTCTCAGTTCTTCACGGGTCGCAGAGCCTGCGGGGTTGGGGAAATGATAGTAACATTTGAATCATTCTAGAAAAAATAAAAAATAAAACACTATGTTACACTAGGCTATTCTTTTGTTATCTTTGTATTGATGTTAACAGCAAGCAGTTTGTCCACATAAAGCGAGTACCACAAGCAGCACACAACCCTGGGATTGCACTTTACCTTTGTATCGATGTTGACAGCGAGCAGCTTGCTCACATAACGCCAGTAGCACAAGCAGCACACATCCCTGGATCCGGCCTTTGGTCGCCAACATTTTCAGTAAGCTAAGAAAAGAAGAAAGAAAAAAGAGGTGAAATTAAGGCACATTCAAGTAAAGTATTTCAGATCAGATTAGCAAGTTAAACCACACTGAAAATACACGTTGAATAAACCATGGCCACAAACTGGTCGGTTGTCCCATGTGTTTCCCCCGTAGCTGCTCCGGGCGCACACACAATGAGCCCTGGTTTCATGACACAGGCATAGCAACAACCTCCTTCTACTCCTCACTGCCTCCTGT